>NW_027461708.1:300000-440920 GCF_050947455.1 Rhinoderma darwinii
CATATGACTTCCTAACAAGCAAATGGTGCCATACCACGACACCTACATGGAATTTTGAAAAAAAAATATGTCTCTATTCCGAATACCTTCCTATGGGAAACTTACTAGATAAGACTTTTGAACATAACAACACAAGAATTGTTATCTTCAAATAAAGGCCTCCTCCTCCCCTTCAGCCTTGCCTCTCCATCTCCAAAATTGGTGTCTTTACCAATCTTATGTGTCACTTATTGTAAATAGCAGCAAATACTAAAGTTCCTATAGCCTAGGACCTCATAATCCGGAAATCCAGTCAGTACAGAATTCTTAAAAAAATAGTTTCAAACCCCTGGCTATCAGATATCACATACTACTCTGGTACACAGAAGTAGAGACTGGTGACAAATTTACCAAAACCAAGTCCCTGTGGAGTCACTGGTTTCAAAGACTAAAAAAAAAACAGTGAACACCATCACTAAAATAAAATCAGATGACTTCCTAACCAGCAAATGGCGCCATACTATGACACCTACACAGAATTTTGAAAAAAGCAGACCTCTTTATTCCCAATACCTTTTAAGGTTATTGGTCTGTGGTATTTCTCCAAAACAAACATGATACCATCTCAGACCACACAATTTTTCCTTGAGAGAGAGGAGCAATAACATAAGCATTACATCTCTCTTTATTGCCCTGACCAAATCCAGCAAAAGGGACCTACCCTAAGTAATTCCACTTCACATGAAGCACCAATATCCAAGGAGGGCCCAGCAACTGAACCAAACAAACCACTTCTGACCAGACATCTCCATTGGAAATTAGATGAACATAATGGAAATGACACAGTGATATGATAGCAATCTCACCATATTACCAATGTAACTATAATGATTTGAGGTACATCTAACTTCAATGTAACAGAATAACATATAAAATATAGTAAAAGAATCTAGATAAAATCTCCATTATTATACACAGCCAATCAAAATCAAATGAGAGTACAACATTAACATGAAATGTGTGCAAGTATAAAACAAAATTGAAAACTATACCAAAAAAATCCCAACTTTTTTACAATAAACAGGAAAACACTGAATTTATTCACCCAGAAGTGTATACCCCTTTACAAGCACTTTTTTTTTTACAAAATGTATTGATTCTATAGTACAACACATGATAGCTACGCATTGGAAAACGTACAAGGTCTGGATATCCTAAGTCTACACAATTTATCATCACACAAAAGCTCTCAAAATCTGCTTCAGTCCTGGTTCTTTATCTAAACCTATGGCACCACTACAGGCATTGGCTTTAAGCCCAATATACATATGAGTCTCCAACCATTTGTAAAACAGCTCTTGGAATATTAGGTGAGTAAATAATGCTACTTCTATTATATTTGTCAGATAGTGGGTACATGAAGAATTTGGAAAAAAAGATAGCGAGCTTTGGGAAACTTACTAGATAAGACTTTTGAACATAACAACACAAGAATTGTTATCTTCAAATAAAGGCATCCTCCTCCCCTTCAGCCTTTCCTCTCCATCTCCAAAATTGGTGTCTTTACCAATTCTTTGCGTTACTTATTATAAAAATCAGCAGACAGTAAAGTTCCCATAGCCTAAGACCTCATCATCCAGGAAACCAGTCAGTCCAGAATTCTTAAAAAAATAGTTTCAAATCCCTGCCTATGAGATATCACATACTACTCTGGGACAAATAAGTAGAGACTGGTGGCAAATGTAATCAAAAAACAAGTCCCTATAGAGTCACTGGCTTCAAAGACTAAAATAACATAATGAACACCATCATGTAAAATAAACCCATATGACTTCCTAACAAGCAAATGGTGCCATACCACGACACCTACATGGAATTTTGAAAAAAAAATATGTCTCTATTCCCAATACCTTCCTATGGGAAACTTACTAGATAAGACTTTTGAACATAACAACACAAGAATTGTTATGTTCAAATAAAGGCCTCCTCCTCCCCTTCAGCCTTGCCTCTCCATCTCCAAAATTGGTGTCTTTACCAATCTTATGTGTCACTTATTGTAAATAGCAGCAAATACTAAAGTTCCTATAGCCTAGGACCTCATAATCCGGAAATCCAGTCAGTACAGAATTCTTAAAAAAATAGTTTCAAACCCCTGGCTATCAGATATCACATACTACTCTGGTACACAGAAGTAGAGACTGGTGACAAATTTACCAAAACCAAGTCCCTGTGGAGTCACTGGTTTCAAAGACTAAAAAAAAAAACAGTGAACACCATCACTAAAATCAAATCAGATGACTTCCTAACCAGCAAATGGCGCCATACTATGACACCTACACAGAATTTTGAAAAAAGCAGACCTCTTTATTCCCAATACCTTTTAAGGTTATTGGTCTGTGGTATTTCTCCAAAACAAACATGATACCATCTCAGACCACACAATTTTACCTTGAGAGAGAGGAGCAATAACATACGCATTACATCTCTCTTTATTGCCCTGACCAAATCCAGCAAAAGGGACCTACCCTAAGTAATTCCACTTCACATGAAGCACCAATATCCAAGGAGGGCCCAGCAACTGAACCAAACAAACCACTTCTGACCAGACATCTCCATTGGAAATTAGATGAACATAATGGAAATGACACAGTGATATGATAGCAATCTCACCATATTACCAATGTAACTATAATGATTTGAGGTACATCTAACTTCAATGTAACAGAATAACATATAAAATATAGTAAAAGAATCTAGATAAAATCTCCATGATTATACACAGCCAATCAAAATCAAATGAGAGTACAACATTAACATGAAATGTGTGCAAGTATAAAACAAAATTGAAAACTATACCAAAAAATGTCCAACTTTTTTACAATAAACAGGAAAACACAGAATTAATTCACCCAGAAGTGTATACCCCTTTACAAGCACTTTTTTTTTACAAAATGTATTGATTCTATAGTACAACACATGATAGCTACGCATTGGAAAACGTACAAGGTCTGGATATCCAAAGTCTACACAATTTATCATCACACAAAAGCTCTCAAAATCTGCTTCAGTCCTGGTTCTTTATCTAAACCTATGGCACCACTACAGGCATTGGCTTTAAGCCCAATATACATATGAGTCTCCAACCATTTGTAAAACAGCTCTTGGTATATTAGGTGAGTAAATAATGCAACTTCTATTATATTTGTCAGATAGTGGGTACATGAAGAATTTAGAAAAAAAGATAGCGAGCTATGGGAAACTTACTAGATAAGACTTTTGAACATAACAACACAAGAATTGCTATCTTCAAATAAAGGCCTCCTCCTCCCCTTCAGCCTTTCCTCTCCATCTCCAAAATTGGTGTCTTTACCAATTCTTTGCGTTACTTATTATAAAAATCAGCAGACAGTAAAGTTCCCATAGCCTAAGACCTCATCATCCAGGAAACCAGTCAGTCCAGAATTCTTAAAAAAATAGTTTCAAATCCCTGCCTATGAGATATCACATACTACTCTGGGACAAATAAGTAGAGACTGGTGGCAAATGTAATCAAAAAACAAGTCCCTATAGAGTCACTGGCTTCAAAGACTAAAATAACATAATGAACACCATCATGTAAAATAAACTCATATGACTTCCTAACAAGCAAATGGTGCCATACCACGACACCTACATGGAATTTTGAAAAAAAAAATATGTCTCTATTCCCAATACCTTCCTATGGGAAACTTACTAGATAAGACTTTTGAACATAACAACACAAGAATTGTTATCTTCAAATAAAGGCCTCCTCCTCCCCTTCAGCCTTGCCTCTCCATCTCCAAAATTGGTGTCTTTACCAATCTTATGTGTCACTTATTGTAAATAGCAGCAAATACTAAAGTTCCTATAGCCTAGGACCTCATAATCCGGAAATCCAGTCAGTACAGAATTCTTAAAAAAATTGTTTCAAACCCCTGGCTATCAGATATCACATACTACTCTGGTACACCGAAGTAGAGACTGGTGACAAATTTACCGAAACCAAGTCCCTGTGGAGTCACTGGTTTCAAAGACTAAAAAAACACAGTGAACACCATCACTAAAATCAAATCAGATGACTTCCTAACCAGCAAATGGTGCCATACTATGACACCTACACAGAATTTTGAAAAAAGCAGAACTCTTTATTCCCAATACCTTTCAAGGTTATTGGTCTGTGGTATTTCTCCAAAACAAACCTGATACCATCTCAGACCACACAATTTTACCTTGAGAGAGAGAGGAGCAATAACATAAGCATTACATCTCTCTTTATTGCCCTGATCAAATCCAGCTAAAGGGACCTACCCTAAGTTATTCCACTTCACATGAAGCACCAATATCCAAGGAGGGCCCAGCAACTGAACCAAACAAACCACTTCTGACCAGACATCTCCATTGGAAATTAGATGAACATAATGGAAATGACACAGTGATATGATAGCAATCTCACCATATTACCAATGTAACTATAATGATTTGAGGTACATCTAACTTCAATGTAACAGAATAACATATAAAATATAGTAAAAGAATCTAGATAAAATCTCCATGATTATACACAGCCAATCAAAATCAAATGAGAGTACAACATTAACATGAAATGTGTGCAAGTATAAAACAAAATTGAAAACTATACCAAAAAATTTCCAACTTTTTTACAATAAACAGGAAAACACAGAATTAATTCACCCAGAAGTGTATACCCCTTTACAAGCACTTTTATTTTACAAAATGTATTGATTCTATAGTACAACACATGATAGCTACGCATTGGAAAACGTACAAGGTCTGGATATCCAAAGTCTACACAATTTATCATCACACAAAAGCTCTCAAAATCTGCTTCAGTCCTGGTTCTTTATCGAAACATATGGCACCACTACAGGCATTGGCTTTAAGCCCAATATACATATGAGTCTCCAACCATTTGTAAAACAGCTCTTGGTATATTAGGTGAGTAAATAATGCAACTTCTATTATATTTGTCAGATAGTGGGTACATGAAGAATTTAGAAAAAAAGATAGCGAGCTATGGGAAACTTACTAGATAAGACTTTTGAACATAACAACACAAGAATTGCTATCTTCAAATAAAGGCCTCCTCCTCCCCTTCAGCCTTTCCTCTCCATCTCCAAAATTGGTGTCTTTACCAATTCTTTGCGTTACTTATTATAAAAATCAGCAGACAGTAAAGTTCCCATAGCCTAAGACCTCATCATCCAGGAAACCAGTCAGTCCAGAATTCTTAAAAAAATAGTTTCAAATCCCTGCCTATGAGATATCACATACTACTCTGGGACAAATAAGTAGAGACTGGTGGCAAATTTAATCAAAAAACAAGTCCCTATGGAGTCACTGGCTTCAAAGACTAAAATAACATAATGAACACCATCATGTAAAATAAACTCATATGACTTCCTAACAAGCAAATGGTGCCATACCACGACACCTACATGGAATTTTGAAAAAAAAAAAATGTCTCTATTCCCAATACCTTCCTATGGGAAACTTACTAGATAAGACTTTTGAACATAACAACACAAGAATTGTTATCTTCAAATAAAGGCCTCCTCCTCCCCTTTAGCCTTGCCTCTCCATCTCCAAAATTGGTGTCTTTACCAATCTTATGTGTCACTTATTGTAAATAGCAGCAAATACTAAAGTTCCTATAGCCTAGGACCTCATAATCCGGAAATCCAGTCAGTACAGAATTCTTAAAAAAATAGTTTCAAACCCCTGGCTATCAGATATCACATACTACTCTGGTACACCGAAGTAGAGACTGGTGACAAATTTACCGAAACCAAGTCCCTGTGGAGTCACTGGTTTCAAAGACTAAAAAAACACAGTGAACACCATCACTAAAATCAAATCAGATGACTTCCTAACCAGCAAATGGTGCCATACTATGACACCTACACAGAATTTTGAAAAAAGCAGAACTCTTTATTCCCAATACCTTTCAAGGTTATTGGTCTGTGGTATTTCTCCAAAACAAACCTGATACCATCTCAGACCACACAATTTTACCTTGAGAGAGAGGAGCAATAACATAAGCATTACATCTCTCTTTATTGCCCTGATCAAATCCAGCTAAAGGGACCTACCCTAAGTTATTCCACTTCACATGAAGCACCAATATCCAAGGAGGGCCCAGCAACTGAACCAAACAAACCACTTCTGACCAGACATCTCCATTGGAAATTAGATGAACATAATGGAAATGACACAGTGATATGATAGCAATCTCACCATATTACCAATGTAACTATAATGATTTGAGGTACATCTAACTTCAATGTAACAGAATAACATATAAAATATAGTAAAATAATCTAGATAAAATCTCCATGATTATACACAGCCAATCAAAATCAAATGAGAGTACAACATTAACATGAAATGTGTGCAAGTATAAAACAAAATTGAAAACTATACCAAAAAAATCCCAACTTTTTTACAGTAAACAGGAAAACACAGAATTAATTCACCCAGAAGTGTATACCCCTTTACAAGCACTTTTTTTTTACAAAATGTATTTATTCTATAGTACAACACATGATAGCTATGCATTGGAAAACGTACAAGGTCTGGATATCCTAAGTCTACACAATTTATCATCACACAAAAGCTTTCAAAATCTGCTTCAGTCCTGGTTCTTTATCTAAACCTATGGCACCACTACAGGCATTGGCTATAAGCCCAATATACATATGAGTCTCCAACCATTTGTAAAACAGCTCTTGGAATATTAGGTGAGTAAATAATGCTACTTCTATTATATTTGTCAGATAGTGGGTACATGAAGAATTTGGAAAAAAAGATAGCGAGCTATGGGAAACTTACTAGATAAGACTTTTGAACATAACAACACAAGAATTGTTATCTTCAAATAAAGGCCTTCTCCTCCCCTTCAGCCTTGCCTCTCCATCTCCAAAATTGGTGTCTTTACCAATCTTATGTGTCACTTATTGTAAATAGCAGCAAATACTAAAGTTCCTATAGCCTAGGACCTCATAATCCGGAAATCCAGTCAGTACAGAATTCTTAAAAAAATAGTTTCAAACCCCTGGCTATCAGATATTACATACTACTCTGGGACAAATAAGTAGAGACTGGTGGCAAATTTAATAAAAAAAAACAAGTCCCTATGGAGTCACTGGCTTCAAAGACTAAAATAACATAATGAACACCATCATGTAAAATAAACTCATATGACTTTCTAACAAGCAAATGGTGCCATACCACGACACCTGCATGGAATTTTGAAAATAAAAAAGAGTGTCTCTATTCCCAATACCTTCCTATGGGAAAATTACTAGATAAGACTTTTGAACATAACAACACAAGAATTGTTATCTTAAAATAAAGGCCTCCTCCTCCCCTTCAGCCTTGCCTCTCCATCTCCAAAATTGGTGTCTTTACCAATCTTATGTGTTACTTATTGTAAATAGCAGCAAATACTAAAGTTCCTATAGCCTAGGATCTCATAATCCGGAAATCCAGTCAGTACAGAATTCTTAAAAAAACCAGTTTCAAACCCCTGGCTATCAGATATCACATACTACTCTGGTACACAGAAGTAGGGACTGGTGACAAATTTACCAAAACCAAGTCCCTGTGGAGTCACTGGTTTCAAAGACTAAAAAAACACAGTGAACACCATCACTAAAATCAAATCAGATGACTTCCTAACCAGCAAATGGCGCCATACTATGACACCTATACAGAATTTTGAAAAAAGCAGAACTCTTTATTCCCAATACCTTTCAAGGTTATTGGTCTGTGGTATTTCTCCAAAACAAACCTGATACCATCTCAGACCACACAATTTTACCTTGAGAGAGAGAGGAGCAATAACATAAGCATTACATCTCTCTTTATTGCCCTGATCAAATCCAGCTAAAGGGACCTACCCTAAGTTATTCCACTTCACATGAAGCACCAATATCCAAGGAGGGCCCAGCAACTGAACCAAACAAACCACTTCTGACCAGACATCTCCATTGGAAATTAGATGAACATAATGGAAATGACACAGCGATATGATAGCAATCTCACCATATTACCAATGTAACTATAATGATTTGAGGTACATCTAACTTCAATGTAACAGAATAACATATAAAATATAGTAAAAGAATCTAGATAAAATCTCCATGATTATACACAGCCAATCAAAATCAAATGAGAGTACAACATTAACATGAAATGTGTGCAAGTATAAAACAAAATTGAA
Source organism: Rhinoderma darwinii (assembly GCF_050947455.1). NCBI lineage: Eukaryota > Metazoa > Chordata > Amphibia > Anura > Rhinodermatidae > Rhinoderma > Rhinoderma darwinii. The sequence goes on from NW_027461708.1 coordinate 308,243, forward strand.
AACTATACCACAAAATCCCAACTTTTTTACAATAAACAGGAAAACACGGAATTAATTCACCCAGAAGTGTATACCCCTTTACAAGCACTTTTTTTTTCCAAAATGTATTGATTCTATAGTACAACACATGATAGCTACGCATTGGAAAACGTACAAGGTCTGGATATCCTAAGTCTACACAATTTATCATCACACAAAAGCTCTGAAAATCTGCTTCAGTCCTGGTTCTATATCTAAACCTATGGCACCACTACAGGCATTGGCTTTAAGCCCAATATACATATGAGTCTCCAACCATTTGTAAAACAGCTCTTGGAATATTAGGTGAGTAAATAATGCTACTTCTATTATACAGTGGAGGAAATAAGTATTTGATCCCTTGCTGATTTTGTAAGTTTGCCCACTGTCAAAGACATGAACAGTCTAGAATTTTTAGGCTAGGTTAATTTTACCAGTGAGAGATAGATTATATAAAAAAAAATAAAAATAATAACATTGTCAAAATTATATATATTTATTTGCATTGTGCACAGAGAAATAAGTATTTGATCCCTTTGGCAAACAAGACTTAATACTTGGTGGCAAAACCCTTGTTGGCAAGCACAGCAGTCAGACATTTTTAGTAGTTGATGATGAGGTTTGCACACATGTTAGATGGAATTTTGGCCCACTCCTCTTTGCAGATCATCTGTAAATCATTAAGATTTCGAGGCTGTCGCTTGGCAACTCGGATCTTCAGCTCCCTCCATAAGTTTTCGATGGGATTAAGGTCTGGAGACTGGCTAGGCCACTCCATGACCTTAATGTGCTTCTTTTTGAGCCACTCCTTTGTTGCCTTGGCTGTATGTTTCGGGTCATTGTCATGCTGGAAGACCCAGCTACGAGCCATTTTTAATGTCCTGGTGGAGGGAAGGAGGTTGTCACTCAGGATTTGACAGTACATGGCTCCATCCATTCTCCCATTGATGCGGTGAAGTAGTCCTGTGCCCTTAGCAGAGAAACACCCCCAAAACATAATGTTTCCACCTCCATGCTTGACAGTGGGTACAGTGTTCTTTGGGTCATAGGCAGCATTTCTCTTCCTCCAAACACGGCGAGTTGAGTTAATGCCAAAGAGCTCAATTTTAGTCTCATCTGACCACAGCACCTTCTCCCAATCACTCTCAGAATCATCCAGATGTTCATTTGCAAACTTCAGACGTGTCTGTACATGTGCCTTCTTGAGCAGGGGACCTTGCGGGCACTGCAGGATTTTAATCCATTACGGCGTAATGTGTTACCAATGGTTTTCTTGGTGACTGTGGTCCCAGCTGCCTTGAGATCATTAACAAGTTCCCCCCGTGTAGTTTTCGGCTGAGCTCTCACCTTCCTCAGGATCAAGGATACCCCACGAGGTGAGATTTTGCATGGAGCCCCAGATCGATATCGATTGACAGTCATTTTGTATGTCTTCCATTTTCTTACTATTGCACCAACAGTTGTCTCCTTCTCACCCAGCGTCTTACTTATGGTTTTGTAGCCCATTCCAGCCTTGTGCAGGTCTATGATCTTGTCCCTGACATCCTTAGAAAGCTCTTTGGTCTTGCCCATGTTGTAGAGGTTAGAGTCAGACTGATTAATTGAGTCTGTGGACAGGAGTCTTTTATACAGGTGACAATTTAAGACAGTTGTCTAATGCAGGCACCGAGTTGATTTGGAGCGTGTAACTGGTCTGGAGGAGGCTGAACTCTTAATGGTTGGTAGGGAATCAAATACTTACTTCTCTGTGCACAATGCAAATAAATATATATCATTTGGCTATGTGATTTTCTTATTTTTTTTTAATATAATCTATCTCTCACTGGTAAAATTAACCTAGCCTAAAAATTCTAGACTATTCATGTCTTTGACAGTGGGCAAACTTACAAAATCAGCAAGGGATCAAATACTTATTTCCTCCACTGTATATGTCAGATAGTGGGTACATGAAGATTTTGGAAAAAAAGATAGCGAGCTATGGGAAACTTACTAGATAAGACTTTTGAACATAACAACACAAGAATTGTTATCTTCAAATAAAGGCCTCCTCCTCCCCTTCAGCCTTTCCTCTCCATCTCCAAAATTGGTGTCTTTACCAATTCTTTGCGTTACTTATTATAAAAATTAGCAGACAGTAAAGTTCCAATAGCCTAAGACCTCATCATCCAGGAAACCAGTCAGTCCAGAATTCTTAAAAAAATAGTTTAAAATCCCTGCCTATGAGATATCACATACTACTCTGGGACAAATAAATAGAGACTGGTGGCAAATGTAATAAAAAAACAAGTCCCTATGGAGTCACTGGCTTCAAAGACTAAAATAACATAATGAACACCATCATGTAAAATAAATTCATATGACTTCCTAACATGCAAATGGTGCCATACCATGACACCTACATGGAATTTTGAAAAAAATAATATGTCTCCATTCCCAATACCTTCCTATGGAAAACTTACGAGATAAGACTTTTGAACATAACAACACAAGAATTGTTATGTTCAAATAAAGGCCTCCTCCTCCCCTTCAGCCTTGCCTCTCCATCTCCAAAATTGGTGTCTTTACCAATCTTATGTGTCACTTATTGTAAATAGCAGCAAATACTAAAGTTCCTATAGCCTAGGACCTCATAATCCGGAAATCCAGTCAGTACAGAATTCTTAAAAAAATAGTTTCAAACCCCTGGCTATCACATATCACATACTACTCTGGTACACAGAAGTAGAGACTGGTGACAAATTTACCAAAACCAAGTCCCTGTGGAGTCACTGGTTTCAAAGACTAAAAAAACACAGTGAACACCATCAGTAAAATCAAATCAGATGACTTCCTAACCAGCAAATCGCGCCATACTATGAGACCTACACAGAATTTTGAAAAAAGCAGACCTCTTTATTCCCAATACCTTTCAAGGTTATTGGTCTGTGGTATTTCTCCAAAACAAACATGATACCATCTCAGACCACAAAATTTTACCTTGAGAGAGAGGAGCAATAACATAAGCATTACATCTCTCTTTATTGCCCTGTTCAAATCCAGCTAAAGGGACCTACCCTAAGTTATTCCACTTCACATGAAGCACCAATATCCAAGGAGGGCCCAGCAACTGAACCAAACAAACCACTTCTGACCAGACATCTCCATTGGAAATTAGATGAACATAATGGAAATGACACAGTGATATTATAGCAATCTCACCATATTACCAATGTAACTATAATGATTTGAGGTACATCTAACTTCAATGTAACAGAATAACATATAAAATATAGTAAAAGAATCTAGATAAAATCTCCATTATTATACACAGCCAATCAAAATCAAATGAGAGTACAACATTAACATGAAATGTGTGCAAGTATAAAACAAAATTGAAAACTATACCAAAAAATACCCAACTTTTTTACAATAAACAGGAAAACACTGAATTAATTGACCCAGAAGTGTATACCCCTTTACAAGCACTTTTTTTTTTACAAAATGTATTGATTCTATAGTACAACACATGATAGCTACGCATTGGAAAACGTACAAGGTCTGGATATCCTAAGTCTACACAATTTATCATCACACAAAAGCTCTCAAAATCTGCTTCAGTCCTGGTTCTTTATCTAAACCTATGGCACCACTACAGGCATTGGCTTTAAGCCCAATATACATATGAGTCTCCAACCATTTGTAAAACAGCTCTTGGAATATTAGGTGAGTAAATAATGCTACTTCTATTATATTTGTCAGATAGTGGGTACATGAAGAAATTGGAAAAAAAGATAGCGAGCTATGGGAAACTTACTAGATAAGACTTTTGAACATAACAACACAAGAATTGTTATCTTCAAATAAAGGCCTCCTCTTCCCCTTCAGCCTTTCCTCTCCATCTCCAAAATTGGTGTCTTTACCAATTCTTTGCGTTACTTATTATAAAAATCAGCAGACAGTAAAGTTCCCATAGGCTAAGACCTCATCATCCAGGAAACCAGTCAGTCCAGAATTCTTAAAAAAATAGTTTCAAATCCCTGCCTATGAGATATCACATACTACTCTGGGACAAATAAGTAGAGGCTGGTGGCAAATTTAATAAAAAAACAAGTCCCTATGGAGTCACTGGCTTCAAAGACTAAAATAACATAATGAACACCATCATGTAAAATAAACTCATATGACTTCCTAACAAGCAAATGGTGCCATACCACGACACCTACATGGAATTTTGAAAAAAAAAAATGTCTCTATTCCCAATACCTTCCTATGGGAAACTTACTAGATAAGACTTTTGAACATAACAACACAAGAATTGTTATCTTCAAATAAAGGCCTCCTACTCCCCTTCAGCCTTGCATCTCCATCTCCAAAATTGGTGTCTTTACCAATCTTATGTGTCACTTATTGTAAATAGCAGCAAATACTAAAGTTCCTATAGCCTAGGACCTCATAATCCGGAAAACCAGTCAGTCCAGAATTCTTATAAAAATAGTTTCAAATCCCTGCCTATGAGATATCACATACTACTCTGGGACAAATAAGTAGAGACTGGTGGCAAATTTAATCAAAAAACAAGTCCCTATGGAGTCACTGGCTTCAAAGACTAAAATAACATAATGAACACCATCATTAACTATTTCATAACTCTATAGGTAGAAAATGTATCGATTCTCTAGTAACACAGATGATAGCTACACATTGGAAAACAAACAAGCCCTGGATATCCTAAATCTACACAATTTATCATCACACAAAAGCTCTACTTATCTGCTTCAGTCCTGGCTCTTTATCTCTAAACCCATGGCACCACTACAGGAATTGGCTTTTAGTACAATATACATATGAGTCTCCAAACATTTGTAAAACAGCTCTTGGAATATTAGGTGAGTAAATAATGCTTTTTCTATTATATTATTTAGATAGTGGGTAATTAAAGAATTTGGACAAAAAGATAGCGAGCTATCAAAAACCTTTGTTAGGGCCTATTCACATCACCGTTCATTTCCGTGCCGGGGTTCCATCGGAGGGTTTCGTCGGGTGAACCCCGCAACGGAAAGTGAAACTGACAGCACAGCTTCCGTTTCACTTTCCGTTGCGGGGTTCACCCGACGGAACCCTCTGACGGAACCCCGGAACGGAAATGAACGGTGATGTGAACAGGCCCTTAATAAGACTTTTGAACATAACAACACAAGTATTGTTATGTTCAAATAAAGGCCTCCTCCTCCCCTTCAGCCTTGCCTCTCCATCTCCACAATTGGTGTATTTACAAATGTTTCGTGCCACTTATTGTAAATAGTAGAAAATAGTAGAAAATAGTAACGTTCCCATAGTACAGTGGTACTCAGAAGTAGTCTGGTCGCAAATTTACTAAAACCAAGTAACTGTTGATTCACTGGATTGAAAGACTAAAAGAAACTTACTGAACACCATCACATAAAATAAACTCATATGACTTCCTAACCAGCAAATGGTGCCATACCACGACAGCTACATGGTATTTTGAAAAAAGAAGATATCTGTAAAGGGAATTGTTTTATATATTTATATCTATGTACATGTAGTATAGATATATATATATATATATATATATGTATTTGTCACTCCAGAAAGGTATCATCTAATCAGACACCCTGGATGTAAAACAAACAATGAACTAATCCAGGAAGCAGGAAGTTCCAACTGCCCTTCCATCCCCCTACTAGATAATGGAATTCCATGAGGCCCAGGCTCCCTCCCTTTCACGTGCATGAGCCTGTGAGGTCACACAGATGTGCACGGGGGGTGGGGGTTTAAAAGGACAAACAGTCTCAAAGTTCTCGCTCTTGTTCCTGCTCCCTGGCTCCACTAAGGGTCTCCTCTTCCCTCCTGGCCTGCTCTTGCCTCATGGCCCTTCCTGAGAGACCACACCAACTTGTACCACATGAAGCGCTAGTTAGTGTATAAGTGATTAAACATTGTTCTAATTTTTTTAATTTTTTTCACGAGTCAGGAAATATTATAAATTAGATTCTAATTTATAACATTTCCCAGTGCTGGTCACTAGATGGAGCAATTCCCAAAATTGAAGCATTGGCATGTGGTAAAGCAACCACATTGCTTTATGCTGCAAAATTTGAGAATACTCACTCGCTCTAGTGAGCTCACAGAATCCCCCCTCTTTTATCCTGGCTAGTGCCAGGAGAAAGGAGGGGATTGAACGGTCAAACCTCCTACACTGTGTGTCGCCATTTTTTGAGCTAACACACAGTGTAGTAGGTTTACATACAGTAGTAATCACACACTAAAACACCTGCATACACAGACCTAACTTACCTGCTCCTGCCGCCGCCGCTCCCTCTGGTCCGTCCGCTCCGTCTGCTCCCTCCGCTCCAAGTGCACAAGTCCGGAAGCCGCGACCGGAAGTAGTAATCTTACTGTCCGCCCGCGGCTTCCGGTCCACAAGAAAATGGCGCCGGACATCTTTTGGCCGAAAACCTTCAATTTGGACTGTGTGGCGTGCGCCGCTCCCACACAGACGGCGTACAGCATAGTGGATGGAACGGGCCCTGTTCGCATTCACTATGGGGCTGTATGTGCCGTATTCCATGTCTGTATGTGTCGTTAATCGACACATACAGAGATGGAAAAAAAAATGGCTGCACCCATAGACAAGAAAAAGTTACAAAATAAAAAAAAGTAAAACACAAACACACAAATAAATAAAACATTTTTTAATAAAACATTAAAAGCAAATTGATATAAAAAAAATTTTTTTCGCGACACTCGTCCTTTAAAAGGATATTCTCATCTTAGATATTTATGGCATATCCAGAGTATGTGTCTCATGGATGTGGATAATAGCTGTAGGACCCGCACTTATTTTGAGGATGGGAGATCCCTGATAGCATACCTGTCGCCTAATATATGTCATAAATATACAAATAAACCATCATCCATTTCTCAAACAGAATTGTTGTCATTATTAAGTCTTTTCAAACAGTAAATTTGCAATAGCCTAGAATCAAAACTCAGTAATTCTGTTAATCCATAATTGAAACAGGCTAAAAAAAAAAATTCAAACAACTTGCATAGGTATAACAAAATAAATGTAGCAACACTCACCTTACCAATAAAATTGAAAAAATATAATAATACTCACCTTACCAATAATAAAAAAAACAGTAATCCAAATTTTTTTGATCCCCTTTTCTCCCATGCTAGCGTGTCCCTGGTTGCCTGCTACTCCCTGTTCTTCTGACCTCAGCAATGATGTGTCGACACGACATGTGACCGCTGTAGTCAATTACTGGCTGTAGTGGTGATATGTCCACACCACTGGGTTTACCTTTGCAGTCAGTGATTGTCTGCAGCAGCCACATGTCTTGTCAACACATTAATGACACGAGCGCTGTGTGCGTAGTTTTTCACGTCCGAGGTGCATCCGTGCTCTGCGCTGTGGGACGTGATGTCACGCATCCCCCATAGATTAGGCCTGATTCACATGAATGTGATAAACGTCCGTGTGTCGGCCGTTGAAACAACGGCCGTCACACGGACCTATATAATTCAATGTGGCCGTTCACACGTCAGTTGTTTCAACAGACCATGTGAAGGGTCAGTGAGAAAATAGGACATGTCCTATTTTTTCACGCTTCACGCATCCCTCCATAGGCTCTAATCTATGGGGGATGCGTGACATCGCATCCCGCACCGCAGAACTGTCGTTTTTCACGTCCGAGATGCGCATTGCTCGTGTGAATAATGCCTTAGAGTCTATGGAGGGATGCGTGAAGTGTGAAAAAATAGGTCATGTCCTATTTTCTCATGGACCCTTACCACGGTCCGTTTAAACAACTGACGTGTGAACGGCCACATTGAATTATATAGGTCCGTGTGACGGCCATTGTTTTAACGGCCGACACACGGACGTTTATCACGTTCGTGTGAATAAGGCCTAAAGCTAAACAGATATCAGCGGGGGACAATGAAAGTGTCGGAACAGGAGTGGCAGGGTATTGGTAAGGTGAGTATTACTTCTTTTGTTATTGTAAACACATGTAAGCTATTTGGAAAAATTGTCATTGGGTTGGACGACCACATTATTATTACAGTGTAACCTCTACATTGTTACATGTAATGGTTGTTTACCTATCATAATTACTGGCATATCTCTAGGACATGCCAACAAATATAATGTCTGACCGCCTAAACTAATACTGATCAAGAGATGCCAGACATAGCGGAAGGAGCAGCGTCAATCCAACCAGTGCCGATACAGCATTATTCTCTTCACAGGCGGCAGTCCTAGCAGTCACACCGGCACTAAGTACATCTTCACGACATGATGTAGCAATATCAATCAATCCCGATACGTTGTTTTTTTTTTACTTTTCATCGAACACAGAATAATTGAGGGAACAAGGATTTGTTGACTTAAAACTCAAAGGAAGTAGATTAAAGGGAATGTGTTGCCAGAAAAACATGTTTTTTTAAAAAAAATTAAACATTTAGTGTGTGGGTGATTAAACATTGTTCAAATTTTTTTTATTTTTTTCGCGAGTCAGGAAATATTATACATTTTTTCTAATTTATAATACTACCCATTTTTGGTCACTAGATGGAGCTAGTTCCCAAAATTGCAGCATTGCAACATTGGGTTAAAAGCCCTCGCTCTAGTGAGCTCTCAGCATCCCCCCCTCCTTTATCCTGGCTAGTGCCGGGATAAACGAGGGGTTTGAAAGGTTTAACCTCCTACACTGTGTGTCGCCATTTTTTGAGGTAACCCACAGTGTAGTAGGTTTACATACAGTAGTAAACACACACAAACACTAACATACATTGAAATCTCTTACCTGCTCCTGCCGCCGCGGCTCCCTCCGGCCCGTCCACTCCCTTTGCTGCCGCTGTTCCATGTGCACAAGTCCGGAAGCCGCGACCGGAAGTAGTAATATTACTGTCCGGCCGCGACTTCCGGTCCACAGGAAAATGGCGCCGGACGGCGCCAATTTCGAATAGGACTGTGTGGGAGCGGCGCATGCGCAGTTCCCACACAGACGCCGTACACGGCAGTCAATGGGACGGGAGCCGTTCGCAGTCCCTATGGGACTGTGGCTGCCGTATTCCATGTCTGTGTGTGTCGTTAATCGACACACACAGAAATGGAACAAAAAATGGCAGCCCCCATAGGGAAGAAAAAGTGTAAAAATAAGAAACAGTAAAACACAAACACACAAATGAATATAAACGTTTTTATTAAAGCACTAACATCTTTAACATATAAAAAATTTATTTGTGATGACACTGTTCCTTTAAGGTTATTCTGTTCTTTTTGTAGCTGCTATATGGAGCAAAATTTCAATACGATGTATATTACAAAGTAACTTTAATTTATATTATTACAAAATTCATTTAGCTGGGCGGTATTACAGCACTTCCTTGTGGCTTTATTTGGGCATTTTGAGTTGGTTTTACTCTAGAAATGTAAGGCCTTACTATAAAGTGCCCATTTTTGGCCTTCTATAGCAGTATCATTTTGGCATGGGATGGTGATATTATTTGATTTCTGAGTTGAGGTGTTACAAAATGCAGTCCTAGTAAGTGACTAGGACACTGCTGCTTGGTTACTGAATGGCAGTATTAGTTGAAGTGGTTCTTTACTAATGCTAAATAAATGTTAAAAAGTGTCAGCACCTAAAGTGATAAGTAATATACAATGTATTAAAATTCTGCCTCTGTAAATAGATACTCTACTGAGATACCAATGAGCTACAAGCATCTTCTTTCTAGGGAATGGTGGGTGGTATCAGAGACTACACCCCAGTGATGAAAACCTCTGATATGTCTACATATAGGTTTTCTATACTGGACGTGTTGTTTAAAGGGGTTGTCTTATGAAGACATGTATATGAAGAAGATATAGAAGGTGATTAGACGCTCAGGAACCCCCAGTCTATGAGCCAAAATGGAGAGACAATATGTTAAAGCGGTTCCTGTTCTGGAGGACTGGAGTCGTCTATACATAACATAAATAGCCATTCATTTGACTTGTCACTATGTAATATTACATTTCCCTTCCTCCTTTCTCGTCTCTGATGGGACAATCCTTTAATGAACTTGTGTTGGCTGATGTTCTTCTCTCTTACATGCAGTTGAGGATCGCAGTTATAAATGATTTCTACTTTTCAGTTTTACGCTACAGTACATTTACATAAAAAGGTTTTTCCATTGATGTTTTACTAAATTACATTTCTAGATTATATACAAATGGACTGGCCATTTCCAATTATACCATAGACTGGCCAAATAAAGAGATATAAAGGGCATCATCACAATGCAGACCAGGCATATCATAATGATTATAATATTGATCATGTGAAGGGAAAGGCACAGTAAAACAATAAATATAAAAACATTAAAGGGGCTGTCTGGGCATGGGACGGTTTTCCATACTGATGACCTATCCACAAGATAGGTTATCAGTATGTGATGGGTGGGGGACCGACACCCAGACCCCGAACCAGGCATCGGATGTTATGCAGTTTCCGGTGTTGGAAGCAGATGGCTTGTACACTGTATTGCAGCTGTGCTATAGTACTGCAGCTCTGCTCCTATTCACTTGAATAAGAGCAGAGCTGCAGTTCTGCAGCATGGCCGTTATCCTGTGAATGAAGCCATCTGCTTCTGGCACTGACCACTGCATAACTTCCAGAGGCAGCCAAAACAGCTGATCGTTGTGGGGTCTGGGTGTTGGGCCCCCGCCGATCATATGCTGATAACCAATCTTGTGGATAGGTCGTTAGTATAAAAAAATGCATACGGACAACTCCTTTAAATCCAGTGACTTACGGCTGAGGTGGTTCGCTTTACTTTTCATTTTTGTCAGGGCTAGACCATTGTGAAGTGTTCTTACAGCTACGACTTTACTCTTCAGCAAATGAAAGTCTCGGCTCTAGCAGGGCTCAAAAAAATAAATTTTTTAGATGCCATAGTAACCCAGTTGCATTACCATGGTATACATTGTCTACCACATTGCCTACCAGCTGCCACATAAAAAGTGGCTGTTAACCCCATAAACAGTGTCAGCCCTGCTGCTACTTTAAAAAAAAAAAATGGCCAGCTGGGCCGATGCATAGTGCCAGCCATGGTGCTCAAATGCTGTGAAACAAAAATATCATGCCATTTCCTAACAGCATTGTCTGGCCTAATTCTACCTTAATTTCATGATTTGCACACAGATTCATGGCGCTGAGGTTCATACATTGGTGTAACTATAGCCGTAACAGCCATAGCAGCTGCAATAGGGCCCAGAGGTCTAGAGGGCTCAATCAGGTGCAAGAACATTGTTCCTTTTTGTGGAGATTACAAAGTTGGTGGCTTTCTGCTATCTAGCACCACTATGTGGGTTCTCTGATATACGGGACTATTATCCATTTCTTCAAGTCTCGCTACTTATGCTGCTTTGTTCGCTCTCAGCCATATCCATCACTCAGCTGAACTGACGGTTTGGCTGAGAGTGGGTCCTGTGTGTCTCTAACAACTTAGATGTGATCAACACCCGCTCTTAGCTGAGCCATCATTTCAGCTGAGTGACAGATTTGGGTGTTAGTGAATGATGCAGCTTCTAAGTATAGAGGATATATGAAGGCCGCATCTGAAAAATTATAGAACCTTTTTTTAATAAAAGTCAATATAAAATAACAGCTAAAACATACATTTAATAAAAATAAATAAAGTTGCAACACAAGGATGTCACAAGAGGGAGCAAACTGAATACAGATTTATACAAGCTCACTGGGCAATGTAAAGTGGAGCAGTTGTCCATAGTAACCAATGAGGTCATTGCTTTCATTTTATAAAGAGCCACTGAGAAATGGCAGCTGGAATTTGATTGGTTGCCATGGGCAACTGCTTCACATTTCCCTTGCACTAGTCTTAATAAATCTCAGTGATCCTGTATAAATCATTACTCACTTTGCTCCCTCTAATTATAAATGATCTCCGAATTTTATCTCTGGCGGTTCTGCGGTGGTCTTTCCCTATTGAAGATGAGCAGTCAGTGACCGGCATTGTAACCATAACATTTCTGTTTTTATATGAAAATGAAAGTAGAGCAATGAGGGTGATAAAAAACATGTTTAAAAAAAAAAAGGTTTTGTTTTTATTTCTGAAAAAAGACATACAAAATATGAGCTATAGGGAATCACATGAGACCTTATAAATGTTTTCTTTTCCTGTGAAGGACATTTAAGGGAGATTAATTTGATATGTGTTGGATTGGTGGGAGTCTGACCAATGGGACCCCACTGGTCCCTAGGATGGAGCATGCTCAGCTGTTGCCGTTTCTCCCATAGACATTAATGGAGGGTGACTTCCCATGCTTGGCCACTTTTACACTGGATGACGGGGTCTGGAATATTTAGTAGTGAAATGAGGGCACTTACCTCTGTACCAACACTTTTAGTAGACATGCTGGTGTCTGGGTGGCATCTGTATTCACCTTACAGTCCAGAAACAGGGTAGAGTGAGAAACAGCATCATCTCCATACAATTCGTGGGGCCACAGCACTGGTCTTGCAATGGTCTTCAAGCGGTCTGTAGGGTGGCAGTTGAACTGACCAGTGCTGCAGCATAACAGTTGTCATAGCAACTGAGCCCAACTCTGCCAACAAACAGTGGAATGTACCACTACAAAAACAGGTAAGAGTCACCAAAATGAAAAATATGATATAGAAAGGCAGCCATACAATTAAAAACATGAAAAAGTGAAAGTTCTGCGTCTCACTGCTGTCTTCTCTTTTTTTTTTAAGCATATTGCTGCAGTTTACCTGCTCTTTTATTTTATCCACCCATCTATGGTTCAGTCCGTTGTTTGATTACCGACGAGTTGCTTTAAAATAAAAAATTGTACCTATAAAAGTATAATTAAAGGGCAAGTTACGATTTATTTTTCAAGACTGTTTTTAAAAACGCAATAGTTACTTATGCTGTTTACATGTAATGAAATTGCTGCAGATTTTCCTTCTGGATTTGTGGGCGGAAAATCTGCAGAGTATTACAGTAGCAGCAAAGTGGATGAGATTCAACAAATCTCATCTACATGCTGCAGAAAATGTATGTGCAGAAATTGAACTGCGGTGCAGAATTTTTAATCTGCAACATGTCAATTTATGCTGCATAATGGTTGCGCATTTGTTTCAGATTTCTCCATTGAGTTCAATGAGAAAGGAAAAATCTGCAGCAAATGATCAGTGTCGGGAGTTTCCCTGCAGAAAAGCTGAGACGTCGCAGGAAAAATAACAAGCAAGAAAAAGGATTTTTTTTTACTCTAAAATAAAAACAAAACAGACTTCTCCCCCTGGCGCTCTAGTAGCAATGCCTCACTGCTCTCCTGGGTTCTTCTCTGTACAGCCAGCCTCCTGGGATGACAGGAGTAGGTGAGTATGGACTTTTTTTTTTAATCCCCTATTCCCCCCTGATCTTCTCTGCAGCGGCAAATCTGGTCAAAAATCTGCACCAAATCAAACACGATTTGGAGTGGATTTACAGTATCTAAATCGGATTTACTGCATTGTTTTCCGCAGCAAATCCAACCTGTGTAAACTTACTATAAAAATGGACAATATACAATCAACTGTCTGATGAGAGTAATAATTAATTAATAATTTTATCATACTTTGTCAACTACACCCAAAGTTATGGTAAATATTTTAGTAGAGAATGTCCTAAATTCAACATAATGTAAAACACTAAATAAAGAATGTATTCACTTGTGGACTCACAAGATTGTCCAAATAAAAGATATACAATGCATATGTTGTATGGTTTATACAACATTTATTTGCAAATAACAGCTCAGGTGTGACTTGTGTGTTCAGTGCGGATATGGAAACAATAATCTCAAGAATATTTTCTCTTAGACTATCACTATAAATACTTCCAATCATGGACATGGATTGTAATGGGGCCATATTAAAAATTCTACTACTCGTAGATGGTCGTTCTGTAACACTGGGCTTACTCGAGTAGCGCCCCATCAAAACAAATACAATCGCAGACCAAATGACCGTTGGACAATTATCTTTACTGAACACACAACTATTATTACAATGGCCCATTAGCTTATTTGGTTACAACACTTAAAGTGGTACGGTGGCTCAAACAATACTATACTGCTCATATATAAATAAATAAATATATATATATATATATATATATATATATATATATGTCAAAAAATCAGCAGCAACTCCAATAGTAAGGGTGAAAAAAGTGGGTACTTTTATTGCCCGTGCAACGTTTCAGCTCCGTTCACTGGAGCCTTTCTCAAGCCTGATAGGATGTCCAGGTCCTATATATATATATAAGTGAAGGAAATAAGTATTTGATCCCTTGCTGATTTTGTAAGTTTGCCCACTGTCAAAGACATGAACAGTCTAGAATTTTTAGGCTAGGTTAATTTTACCAGTTAGAGATAGATTACCTAAAAAAAAAACAGAAAATCACATAGTCAAAATTATATATATTTATTTGCATTGTGCACAGAGAAATAAGTATTTGATCCCTTTGAAAAACAAGACTTAATACTTGGTGGCAAAACCCTTGTTGGCAAGCACAGCAGTCAGACGTTTTTTGTAGTTGATGATGAGGTTTGCACACATGTTAGATGGCATTTTGTCCCACTCCTCTTTGCAGATCATCCGTAAATCATTAAGATTTCAAGGCTGTCGCTTGGCAACTCGGATCTTCAGCTCCCTCCATAAGTTTTCGATGGGATTAAGGTCTGGAGACTGGCTAGGCCACTCCATGACCTTAATGTGCTTCTTTTGAGCCACTCCTTTGTTGCCTTGGCTGTATGTTTTGGGTCATTGTCGTGCTGGAAGACCCAGCCACGAGCCATTTTTAATGTCCTGGTGGGGGGAAGGAGGTTGTCACTCAGGATTTGACGGTACATGGCTCCATCCATTCTCCCATTGATGCGGTGAAGTAGTTCTGTGCCCTTAGCAGAGAAACACTCCCAAAACATAATGTTTCCACCTCCATGCTTGACAGTGGGGACGGTGTTCTTTGGGTCATAGGCAGCATTTCTCTTCTTCCAAACACGGCGAGTTGAGTTAATGCCAAAGAGCTAAATTTTAGTCTCATTTGACCATAGCACCTTCTCCCAATCACTCTCAGAATCATCCAGATGTTCATTTGCAAACTTCAGACGGGCCTGTACATGTGCCTTCTTGAGCAGGGGGACCTTGCTGGCACTGCAGTATTTGAATCCATTACGGCGTAATATGTTACCAATGGTTTTCTTGGTGACTGTGGTCCCAGCTGCCTTGAGATCATTAACAAGTTCCCCCCGTGTAGTTTTCAGCTGAGCTCTCACCTTC
Source organism: Rhinoderma darwinii (assembly GCF_050947455.1). Taxonomy (NCBI): domain Eukaryota; kingdom Metazoa; phylum Chordata; class Amphibia; order Anura; family Rhinodermatidae; genus Rhinoderma; species Rhinoderma darwinii. The sequence goes on from NW_027461708.1 coordinate 323,602, forward strand.
CTCAGGATCAAGGATACCCCAAGAGGTGAGATTTTGCATGGAGCCCCAGATCGATGTCGATTGACAGTCATTTTGTATGTCTTCCATTTTCTTACTATTGCACCAACAGTTGTCTCCTTCTCAACCAGCGTCTTACTTATGGTTTTGTAGCCCATTCCAGCCTTGTGCAGGTCTATGATCTTGTCCCTGACATCCTTAGAAAGCTCTTTGGTCTTGCCCATGTTGTAGAGGTTAGAGTCAGACTGATTAATTGAGTCTGTGGACAGGAGTCTTTTATACAGGTGACCATTTAAGACAGCTGTCTTTAATGCAGGCACCAAGTTGATTTGGAGCGTGTAACTGGTCTGGAGGAGGCTGAACTCTTAATGGTTGGTAGGGGATCAAATACTTATTTCTCTGTGCACAATGCAAATAAATATATATAATTTTGACAATGTGATTTTCTGTTTTTTTTTAAATATTATCTATCTCTCACTGGTAAAATTAACCTAGCCTAAAAATTCTAGACTGTTCATAACTTTGACAGTGGGCAAACTTACAAAATCAGCAAGGGACCAAATACTTATTTCTTTCACTGTATATGTATATATATATATATATATATACATATATATGTATATATATGTGTATATATATATATATATATATATATAGATATATATATATATATATATATATATATATATATATATATATATATATATTGTAAAGGATCTGCCAGGCACAACTTCTGTGTATACGCCCATAGGTAAACAGTCTGCACCTGAGTCTATGTCTCTGAGACTGACTCCAGCTTCCACCACTCAGGATGGCAGGCTTAGGAGTGGGAGAGCCTATCGCAGCCTGGCCAGACGGAGCTAGCTCCCGCCCTCTGTCTATTTATACCTGCCTTTCCTGTTCCTCCTTTGCTTGTGATTCTTCTCGTGTGGTTTCCTGGCCCAGCTACAGCTTCTGACTATTTGATCCTGCTCCATACTGACCCTGGCTTTCTGACTACTCTCTTGCTCTGCGTTTGGTTCCTCGTGCACTCCTGGTTTGACTCGACTCGTTCACCACTCTTGTTGCTCACGGTGTTGCCGTGGGCAACTGCCCCATTTCCCTTTGCTTTGTGTTCCCTTGTCTGTTTGTCTCTTGCACTTACTGAGCGTAGGGACCGCCGCCCAGTTGTACCCCATCGCCTAGGGCGGGTCGTTGCAAGCAGGCAGGGACAGAGTGGCGGGTAGATTAGGGCTTACTTGTCCGTTTCCCTACCCCCGTCATTACATAATCACAAGCCCATTACCTAGTCTACCCTGGTCCCTGACACTACTATGGACCCCCTTGAGACCCTGGCCCAGAAAATGCAGGGTCTCTCCATACAGGTCCAGGCCCTGGCTCAGAGGGTCAACCAGCCTGACGCTACCATGGTAGTGCCCCTCACCTCTTGAACCCCACCTCAAGTTGCCTGACCGGTTCTCAGTGGACCGGAGGACTTTTCTCTCCTTTCGGGAGAGTTGTAGGCTCTACTTTCGTTTAAAGCCTCACTCCTCAGGTTCTGAGAGCCAGCGGGTGGGTATTATTATGTCCCGGCTCCAGGAAGGGCCCCAAGAGTGGGCCTTCTCCTTGGCTCCTGACGCCCCTGAACTTTCCTCCGTTGATCGTTTCTTTTCTGCTCTCGGACTCATTTATGACGAGACTGACAGGACTGCCTTTGCTGAGAGTCAGCTGGTGACCTTACATCAGGGTAAGAGACCTGTTGAGGAGTATTGTTCTGACTTTAGGAAGTGGTGCGTAGCTTCTCGGTGGAATGACCCTGCCTTAAGGTGCCAGTTTAGTTTGGGTCTGTCGAACGCCCTGAAAGACCTGCTAGTTAGCTATCCCTCTTCTGACTCCCTAGACCAGGTTATGGCTTTAGCGGTACGACTTGACCGACGTCTCAGGGAACGACAACTTGAACGTTTTTGTGTTTTCCCCTCTGACTCCCCCATGATGCCTCCCGAGGTCCCGTTGCTTCGCTCTTCCACGGAAGACTCGGAGGTACCTATGCAACTCGGGGCCTCCGTGTCCCCCCAACAAGTTCCGCAGGAAGAATGGTCTCTGCTTCTATTGTGGGGATGACAAGCATCAAGTGAACACCTGCCCTATGTGTAAGAATAAGCAGCTGGAAAACTTCCGCGCCTAAGTGATCATCGGGGAGGTCACTTGGGCGCACAGGTATTTCCCGTAAATATGAAACGTAATAAAATCTTGCTTCCCTTTCAGGTCTCTTTTGGGGGTAGGTCTGCTACCGGCAGTGCCTTCGTGGATTCAGGGTCTTCTACTAATATCATGTCTGTGGAATTTGCCATGTCTCTAGCTATGCCTTTTTATTGATTTGCCTAAACCTGTCCCGGTAGTGGGTATCGACTCCACTCCTCTTGCTAATGGTTATTTTACACAGCATACCCCTGTTTTTGAACTCCTTGTTGGCTCCATGCATTTGGAGCAGTGCTCTGTACTGTTGATGCAGGGATTATTGTCCGATTTGGTTTTAGGCCTTCCCTGGTTGCAGTTGCATAATCCCACGTTTGAGTGGAATACTGGGGAGCTTACCAAATGGGGTAATGAATGCTTGACGTCATGTTTTTCTGTTAATTATATTTCTCCCCCTGAGGAGGTGAACACGCTACCTGAGTTTGTTCAGGACTTCGCTGATGTTTTGTCTAAGGAGGCCTCCGAAGTGTTACCTCCTCATAGAGAATACGATTGCGCTATCAAATTGGTACCAGGAGCTAAGCTCCCTAAGGGTAGGATATTTAATCTTTCTTGTCCCGAACGTGAAGCCATGAGAGAGTATATCCAGGGATGCCTGGCCAAGGGTTACATTCGCCCCTCTACTTCTCCGGTAGGTGCTGGCTTCATCTTCGTAGGGAAGAAGGATGGTGGTCTTAGGCCATGCATTGACTACCGTAACTTGAATAAGGTCACTGTAAGGAACCAGTATCCCCTTCCTTTGATTCCTGATCTCTTTAATCAGGTTCAGGGGGCCCAATGGTTCTCTAAGTTTGATCTACGGGGGGCGTATAACCTTATCCGCATCAAAGAGGGGGATGAGTGGAAGACTGCGTTTAACACGCCCGAAGGTCATTTCGAATACCTCGTCATGCCCTTTGGGTTGTGTAATGCTCCTGCGGTCTTCCAGAATTTCATAAATGAGATTTTAAGAGATTACCTGGGGGTATTTCTTGTAGTGTACCTTGATGACATACTGGTGTTTTCCAAGGACTGGTCCTCCCTCATTGAGCATGTCAGGAAGGTGCTCCAGGTCCTTCGGGAAAACAAACTGTTTGCGAAAACCGAAAAATGTGTGTTTGGGGTACAGGAGATACCATTTTTGGGTCAAATCCTCACTCCTCATGAATTCCGCATGGACCCCGCCAAGGTCCAGGCTGTGGCGGAATGGGTCCAACCTGCCTCCCTTAAGGCGTAACAGTGTTTCTTGGGGTTCACTAATTATTACAGGAGATTTATTGCTAACTTCTCGGTCATCGCTAAGCCTCTTACGGATCTCACTCGCAAAGGTGCTGATCTCCTCCACTGGCCACCTGAGGCTGTCCAGGCTTTTGAGGTCATTAAGAAGTGCTTTATCTCGGCCCCGGTGCTGGTTCAGCCCAACCAAATGGAGCCATTTATCGTGGAAGTTGACGCATCCGAGGTGGGAGTGGGGGCTGTCTTGTCCCAGGGTACCAGGTCCCTCACCCATCTCCGCCCCTGTGCCTACTTCTCCAGGAAGTTTCCGCCCACTGAGAGTAACTATGATATTGGCAACCGCAAACTTTTAGCCATTAAATGGGCATTTGAAGAGTGGCGCCACTTCCTGGAGGGGGCTAGGCACCAGGTAACGGTCCTTACCGACCACAAGAATCTGGTTTTCCTAGAATCTGCCCGGAGGCTAAACCCGAGACAAGCTCGATGGGCGCTATTTTTTACCAGATTCAACTTTTTGGTTACTTATAGGGCTGGGTCTAAAAATATTAAGGCCGATGCACTGTCGCGTAGCTTCATGGCCAGCCCTCCTTCGGAGGAAGATCCTGCTTGTATTTTGCCTCCTGGTATAATCATTTCTTCTATTGATTCTGATTTAGTCTCTGAAATTGCGGCTGATCAATGTTCAGCTCCCGGGAACCTTCCTGAGGACAAGCTGTTTGTTCCCCTGCAATACCGGCTAAGGGCACTTAGGAAAATCATGACTCCGCACTATCTGGTCATCCAGGCCTCCTGCGTACCAAACACCTCATTGCCAGAAACTATTGGTGGCCTGGGTTGCCTAAAGACGTTAAGGCGTACGTCGCCGCTTGTGAGGTTTGTGCTAGGTCCAAGACTCCCAGGTCCCTACCAGTGGGCTTACTACGTTCTTTGCCCATTCCCCAGAGACCTTGGACCCATATCTCCATGGATTTTATCACCGATTTGCCTCCATCTCAAGGCAAGTCGGTGGTGTGTGTTGTAGTAGACCGCTTCAGTAAGATGTGCCACTTTGTGCCCCTCAAAAAACTACCCAATGCTAAGACGTTAGCTACCTTGTTTGTCAAACACATCCTGCGTCTCCATGGGGTCCCTGTCAATATTGTTTCGGACAGAGGGGTACAATTTGTTTCATTGTTTTGGAGAGCCTTCTGTAAAAAGTTGGAGATTAATCTGTCCTTCTCCTCTGCCTTCCATCCTGAAACTAATGGTCAAACTGAGAGGACTAATCAATCTCTAGAACAATATTTAAGGTGTTTTATCTCTGACTGTCAATATAATTTGGTCTCATTCATTCCCCTTGCCGAATTTTCCCTTAATAACCGGGTCAGTAACTCGTCAGGGGTCTCACCCTTTTTCTGTAATTTTGGGTTTAATCCACGGTTCTCCTCCGTCTCACCTGGTAGTTCCAACAATCCCGAGGTAGAGGTCGTTCATCGAGAACTGTGCACAGTCTGGGCCCAGGTTCAGAAGAACCTAGAGGCGTCCCAGAGCGTACAAAAAACTCAGGCTGATAGAAGACGTTCTGCTAACCCCTTGTTTATGGTCGGGGATCTGGTGTGGTTATCGTCTAGGAACTTGCGCCTTAAGGTCCCGTCCAAGAAGTTTGCTCCCCGGTTTATTGGGCCGTATAAGGTCATTGAAGTCCTCAATCCTGTCTCCTTCCGACTGGAGTTGCCCCCATCTTTTCGAATACACGACGTGTTTCATGCCTCCCTCCTTAAACGATGCTCCTCGTCCTTGGCTCCCTCGAGGAAACCTCCTTTTCCCGTTCTCACCCCTGAGGGGGTGGAATTCGAGGTGGCCAAGATTGTGGACAGCAAGATGGTCCAAGGCTCCCTCCAGTACCTGGTCCATTGGCGAGGATACGGGCCTGAGGAGAGGACTTGGGTACCCGCCCGGGATGTTCACGCTGGGGTATTGGTCAGGAGGTTCCACCTTCGTTTCCCCAATAAACCAGGTCCACTTAGAAAGGGTCCGGTGGCCCCTCATAAAAAGGGGGGGTACTGTAAAGGATCTGCCAGGCACAACTTCTGTGTATACGCCCATAGGTAATCAGTCTGCACCTGAGTCTATGTCTCTGAGACTGACTCCAGCTTCCACCACTCAGGATGGCAGGCTGAGGAGTGGGAGAGCCTATCGCAGCCTGGCCAGACGGAGCTAGCTCCCGCCCTCTGTCTATTTATACCTGCCTTTCCTGTTCCTCCTTTGCTTGTGATTCTTCTCGTGTGGTTTCCTGGCCCAGCTACAGCTTCTGACTATTTGATCCTGCTCCATACTGACCCTGGCTTTCTGACTACTCTCCTGCTCTGCGTTTGGTACCTCGTGCACTCCTGGTTTGACTCGACTCGTTCACCACTCTTGTTGCTCACGTTGTTGCCGTGGGCAACTGCCCCATTTCCCTTTGCTTTGTGTTCCCTTGTCTGTTTGTCTCTTGCACTTACTGAGCGTACCGCCGACCAGTTGTACCCCGTCGCCTAGGGCGGGTCGTTGCAAGTAGGCAGGGACAGAGTGGCGGGTAGATTAGGGCTCACTTGTCCGTTTCCCTACCCCCGTCATTACATATATATATATATTGTAGCAGTGCAGCTAATGACAGTACAGAAACTGTCCGGTTTTAAGCGACCAGGGAATATGTACAGCAGAGAGGGTTTTCTCTGCTGTTGCTTGGGTATAAAACTCAGAATAGGGCCTGGTTTGCTGGAGTGTGAAGGAGAAGGGCGGGCTTCCACTTCATACAGACTGTCCGTGTCTTGGGCTGTCTGATGAGCCTACTAAGGCTTCTCCTGCGGCGGCTCTTTAACCCCTTCCCTCTTTGGCCACTTTTGATTTTCCTGACAGAGCCTCATTTTTCAAATCTGACATGTTTCACTTTATGTGGTAATAACTTCGGAATGCTTTTACCTATCCAAGCGATTCTGAGATTGTTTTCTTGTGACACATTGGACTTTATGTTACTGACAAAATTTGCTCGATACATTCAGTATTTAATTGTGAAAAACACCAAAATTTAGTGAAAAATTGCGAAAATTCAAAGTTTTTCTAAATTTTAATGTATCTGCTTGTAAGACAGGCAGTTATACCACACAAAATTGTTTCTAATTAACATCCCCCATATGTCTACTTTAGATTGACATAGTTTTTTGAACATCCTTTCATTTTTCTAGGACGTTACAAGGCTTTGAACTTTAGCAGCAATTTCTCACATTTTCAAGAAAATTTCAAAAGGCTATTTTTTCAGGGACCAGTTCAGTTGTGAAGTGGCTTTGAGGGCCTTATATATTAGAAACCCCCAATAAGTCACCCCATTTTAAAAACTTGACCCCTCAAAGTATTCAAAAAAGCATTTAGAAAGTTTTGTTTTTTGTTTTTTTAAATGCTTTATTTGGTTTTTTATCTATATAAAAAAACAACTCAACTCGCGGGTGGAATTTTGTATAAACATACATTTATATTGACAAAAGAGATATTTGAAATATACTTTACCCCCCCCCCCCCCCCCTATCCATGATCCGTGCTCATCCACTTTCCTTTCTTTTTATTTTAATTTATGTGCATCTCTTTAAACTCTGCTCTAGATAATATTCTATTAACAATTGGCTCCCATTTTGTTTTCCACCTAGCTGGATTATTCTCTCTTTTTAATTTTTTTTTGTCGATCCACTGCTAATATAATATTTTTTTCCATAATCTCTTAACCTGCAGAAATGACGGAATGTGCTTTGATACCCACTCTGATAGAATAACTTTTTTCACTGAAAGTGTCATTAAATGAATTAGATCAGAAAGATAGTCATCGTTTTCACCCGGTTTAAACTGGACCAAAACACATCCATTCGTCTAGTTTTACCTCTTTATTTAGTACATAGCTAATATATTTTTCTGCCAAAACCCACAACCTTCTGATTGCCGGGCATAGCCAGAAACAATGGATCAATCCTGCGTTAATCTCCCCGCATTTTGAGCATCGTCGTGTATAATTAGACAGATGCAGATCAGCAGCACAGGACAATTTTTCTAAAGCGGGTGCACGCCTCCTAGGTCACAGTCCAAGAGTGACCCCTCAATCAGGACAAAAAGAAATTGAGGCAGTACTACCAAATATTTGGATAAAAATCCTTTTATTCCACGTGTGTGCAACGTTTCAGCTTGTTGTGCTTGAGAAAGGCTCACACCGAGCTGAAACGTTGCACACACGTGGAATAAAAGGATCTTCATCCAAATATTTGGTAGTGCTGCCTCAATTTCTTTTTGTCGTGTATAATTAGGTACATATTTTTCGTAAAGCAGATTAAATGAATTATAAAGTCTAGCCCCTACCTTCCACTGCATCTCCATTAAATTTTCAGATGACGTTGCCCTCCTAACCCAGGCCCATCCTTTTACCAGGCGTTCTTCTACTTCTTCATCCGAGATATGTGTATCCAGATCTCATTTGCATTTTTTTATTATATTTTTTATACCTTTCCTATCCTCCTTAACTGAGATATTTATTCTAATAAATGCAATCGATGGACTCCCCTGCATACATCTCATCATATCTCCGAATTCTTTTTGTTTGATACCCAGTCATTTTTTTTAAATCCCCTTGTTTTTGTATTATGTGGCATATTTGAATTTGTTGCAAGAAAAACCCTTGCTCAAGACAACATTTTTCTTTTATTTGGCCAAAGGTTTTAAGTTTTCTATTTTGTTCATCCATCAAATCAGAGATTCTGCATATACCTTTTTTAGCCCATTTTTTTTCCATTCTATATAATTCTGATAGCCTTTAGATTGTAAATATTCCCTAATGGTCAGAAACCCTGACAAGCTATAGGATAAATCAAAGCTTTTTCTTAGCATTCTCCATATTATTTTAGAGTCTCTCAACAAAACCGAAGATCCTGTCCTCAAGGGACCCCCACCCGGTGATTGATGGAGATATGAATGGAAAGAAATTTGAAACTGTTTATTGTTTTTCGATTTTAGAAATAACAAATATATTATTATCATTAACCTCTTAACGACGAAGGACGGATATATCCGTCCTCAGCAGCTGCTAGTTCGCGCAGGAGGACGGATATATCCGTCCTGTGATGGCGTGGGTACTGTCACTGTAGCCACGCGATCAGCAGCAGGAGCACGGCTGTTATACACAGCCTGGCTCCTGCTGCAACTGCCGGAATCGAAGCGCGCTCCGATTCCGGCAGTTTAACCCATTAAATGCCGCTGTCAATAGTGACAGCGGCATCTAATGTGTTTGACAGAGGGAGGGAGCTCCCTCTGTCACCCGATCGGCGCCCCCGCAAACAAATCGCGGGTGGCCGTCGGGTTTCCATGGCAGCCGGGGGTCTAACAAAGAACCCCAGGTCTGTCTTCCGCAACTGCCTGTTAGGCGATGCCGGAGGCATGTCCTAACAGGTTGCCTGTCAGTTTTACACTGACAGGCAATAATGCTTTGGTATACTAAGTATACCAAAGCATTATATATGCGATCGGCACATCGCATAGTGAAGTCCCCTAGTGGGACTAAAAAAAAATATGTCAATCAGTTAAATAAAGTTTGTGAAAGAAAAAAATAAAATAAAAATTACAGTGAAAATCAAATAAAACTACTTTTTTTGCCCAAAAAGTGGTTTTATTTAGTAAAAGTGTCAAAACAAATCACACATACACATACAGTGAAGGAAATACGTATTTGATCCCTTGCTGATTTAGTAAGTTTGCCCACTGTCAAAGACATGAACAGTCTCGAATTTTTAGGCTAGGTTAATTTTACCAGTGAGAGATAGATTATATAAAAAAAAAAAAAAAGAAAATCACATTGTCAAAATTATATATATTTATTTGCAATGTGCACAGAGAAATAAGTATTTGATCCCCTACCAACCATTAAGAGTTCAGCCTCCTCCAGACCAGTTACACGCTCCAAATCAACTTGGTGCCTGCATTAAAGACAGCTGTCTTAAATGGTCACCTGTATAAAAGACTCCTGTCCACAGACTCAATTAATCAGTCTGACTCTAAGGGTATGTTCACACGGCCAAATTTCAGACGTATACGAGGCGTATTATGCCTCGTTTTACGTCTGAAAATAGGGCTGCAATACGTCGGCAAACATCTGCCCATTCATTTGAATGGGTTTGCCGACGTACTGTGCAGACGACCTGTAATTTACGCGTCGTTGTTTGACAGCTGTCAAACGACGACACGTAAATTTACTGCCTCGGCAAAGAAGTGCAGGGCACTTCTTTGCCATGTAATTTGAGCCGTTCTTCATTGAAATCAATGAAGCACGGCTCAAGGTTTACGAGCGTCTCAGACGCCTCGTAAATTACGAGGAGGAGCTTTTACGTGTGAAACGAGGCAGCTGTTAACAGTCTGTCTTTTCACACGTAACTGCCTCTCAGCGTGTGAACATACCCTAACCTCTACAACATGGGCAAGACCAAAGAGCTTTCTAAGGGTATGTGCACACGTAGTGACCAAAAACGTCTGAAAATCCAGAGCTGTTTTCAAGGGAAAACAGACCCTGCTTTTCAGACGTTTTTTTACCAACTCGCATTTTTCGCTGCGTTTTCACGCCGTTTTCGCTGCGTTTTTTACGTCCGTTTTTGGAGCTGTTTTCATTGGAGTCTATGAGAAAACAGCTCCAAAAACGTCCAAAGAAGTGTCCTGCACTTCTTTTGACGAGGCTGTATTTTTACGCGTCGTCGTTTGACAGCTGTCAAACGACGACGCGTAAATAACAGGTCGTCTGCACAGTACGTCGGCAAACCCATTCAAATGAATGGGCAGATGTTTGCCGACGTATTTGAGACGTATTTCCAGACGAAAAACGAGGCAAAATACGCCTCGTATACGTCTGAAATTTGGCCGTGTGAACATACCCTAAGGCTGGGTTCACACGACCATGTTACGTCCGTAATGTACGAAACGTATTTCGGCCGGAAGACCCGGACCGAACACAGTGCAGGGAGCCGGGCTCCTAGCATTATAGTGATGTACGATGCTAGGAGTCCCTGCCTCGCTGCAGGACAACTGTCCCGTACTGTAATCATGATTACAGTACAGGACAGTAGTTCCACGCAGAGGCAGGGACTCCTAGCATGGTACATCACTATGATGCTAGGAGCCCGGCTCCCTGCACTGTGTTCGGTCCGGGTCTTCCGGCCGAAATACGTTCCGTATATTACGGACGTAACATGGTCGTGTGAACCCAGCCTTAGGATGTCAGGAACAAGATCATAGACCTGCACAAGGCTGGAATGGGCTACAAAACCATAAGTAAGACGCTGGGTGAGAAGGAGACAACTGTTGGTGCAATAGTAAGAAAATGGAAGACATCCAAAATGACTGTCAATCGACATAGATCTCGGGCTCCATGCAAAATCTCACCTCGTGGGGTATCCTTGATCCTGAGGAAGGTGAGAGCTCAGCCGAAAACTACACGGGGGGAACTTGTTAATGATCTCAAGGCAGCTGGGACCACAGTCACCAAGCAAACCATTGTTAACACATTACGTCGTAATGGATTCAAATCCTGCAGTGCCCGCAAGGTCCCCCTGCTCAAGAAGGCACATGTACAGGCCCATCTGAAGTTTGCAAATGAACATCTGGATGATTCTAAGAGTGATTGGGAGAAGGTGCTGTGGTCAGATGACACTAAAATTGAGCTCTTTAGCATTAACTAAACTCGCCATGTTTGGAGGAAAAGAAATGCTGCCTATGACCCAAAGAACACCGTCCCCACTGTCAAGCATGGAGGTGGAAACATTATGTTTTGGGGGTGTTTCTCTGCTAAGGGCACAGGACTACTTCACCGCATCAATGGGAGAATGGATGGAGCCATGTACCGTCAAATCCTGAGTGACAACCTCCTTCCCTCCACCAGGACATTAAAAATGGCTCGTGGCTGGGTCTTCCAGCACGACAATGACCCGAAACATACAGCCAAGGCAACAAAGGAGTGGCTCAAAAAGAAGCACATTAAGGTCATGGAGTGGCCTAGCCAGTCTCCAGACCTTAATCCCATCGAAAACTTATGGAGGGAGCTGAAGATCTGAGTTGCCAAGCGACAGCCTCGAAATCTTAATGATTCTCAGATGATCTGCAAAGAGGAGTGGGCCAAAATTCCATCTAACATGTGTGCAAACCTTATCATCAACTACCAAAAATGTCTGACTGTTGTGCTTGCCAACAAGGGTTTTGCCACCAAGTATTAAGTCTTGTTTGCCAAAGGGATCAAATACTTATTTCTCTGTGCACAATGCAAATAAATATATATAATTTTTATAATGTGATTTTCTTTTTTTTTTTTATATATATATAATCTATCTCTCACTGGTAAAATTAACCTAGCCTAAAAATTCTAGACTGTTCATGACTTTGACAGTGGGCAAACTTACAAAATCAGCGAGGGATCAAACACTTATTTCCTCCACTGTATATGGTATCCCCGCGTTCGTAACAACTTGACCAATAAAATGAACACATTAATTAAACCGCCGGATGAACGGTGTCCAAAAAAACCTCAAAAAACAACGGCAAAATTCGCTCTTTTCTCCCATTCCCCCCATAAAAAATTAAATAAAAATTAATCTATAAGTCCTATGTACCCCAAAATAGTACTAATGAAAACATAAATGATCGCTTTCGATCGCTGCATCTAAGGGGTTAATGGCAGGGATCGGAGCTAGCTCCAGTTCCTGCCATTACAGGTGGATTGTCAGCTGTAACATACGGCTGACATCCACTGCTGATAACGCCGGCTCAGCTCCAGAGCCAGCGCCATCTTGCCGTCAGCTACGAAAGCCTTTCAAGCTCCGCCTCTGGGCGGGGCCTGGAAGATTTCTGTGCTAGGCAGACCGAGAGGCCTGTATTAGGCCTCCGGTTGCCATTGCAATCACTGGAACCCCTGCAATTTAATTCGCTTTTGACAGCTAGCTGCATTTAAGGGGTTAATGGTGGGGATCGAAGCTCATTTTGGTCCCCGCCATTACAGCTGGATGTTAGCTGTAATGCACCGCTGACATCCGGCGATGATGACACCGCTTCTGAGACGGCGCCATGCATTTGTCGTATAGATATGGAAAAATGCGGGAAGCACTAGCATTCCATGACATATCCATTAGGCAAATGTCGGGAATGGGTTAATGATTCATGATTAAAAAAATTAATAACTCATGATACATGATTCATGATAAACGATTAATGAATTATGATGCATGATTCATGATTACTGGTTATCCACAAGATAGGGGATACATGTGTGATCGCTGGCACTGATAAGGAGAACGGGGGACCGAAAGTCCCTCGAAGTTCTCCATGACTAACCTCTGACTTCCGGAGTCTGCACAGCTCAATAAAAATGAAAGGAGCGCTGGTCACGCATGCGCACAAGCGCGACCGGCGCTCCATTCATTTCTACGGAGCTGCTGACACAGACCCCGGAAGTCCGAGGTTTGTGATGGAGAACTTCAGGGGACTTTCGGTCCCCCGTTCTCCCTGTCGCTGCCAGCGATCACACATGTATCCCCTATCCTGTGGATAGGGGATACATGTCTTATGTAGGAACAACCCCTTTAATGGCAGAGCGGGGAGATACCTCCCTGCTCTGCCATAGTGTATAGTGGTGTCGCGCTGTAGCAGCCATAGCGGCAGCTAGCGAAGCCTCCGGCCATGGAGGGGGCCCGTGCCGGCAGGCGACTCGGGCCCCCTCATGCCGCGGGCCCCGTAGCAGCCGTTACGGCTGCTATAGAGGTAGTTACGCCACTGGAATCATTTATCATGAATCATGAATCATAAATCAAATCATGAATCATAAATCATGTATCATTAATCATGAATTATACATCTTAAATCATAAATCATGAATTATTAATCATGAATTATTCATCATGAATAATGTATCATGAATCATGTATTATGAATAATTAATAATAAATCATTTATTATGTATCATTAATCGGAAATCATGAATAATGTATCATCAATCATTAAACATGTATTATGAATAATAAATCATGAATCATTTATCATGAATCATGTATTATGAATCATGTTACATGATTCATGATTAATTATTCATGATTAAATGATTCATGTTTAATGATTCATTATATATTATTCATAATTAATGATTAATGTTTCATGATTCATGATTCATAATACATGATTCACGATTCACGATTATTGATTCATAATACATGATTCATAATACAATATTAGTGATTCATGACACATTATTCATGATTAATAATTCATGATCAATAACTCGTGATTAATGATTAAGGATACACGATTTATGATTCAAGATTCATGATACATAATACATTATTAATTATTCATAATACATGTTTAATGATACACAATTCATATAACTTTTTATTTTTTTTAAATGAACATTTTTATTCAACACAGTGTAAAAATTTGACAGGAATAGAATAAATTTTAACAGAATATTGCAATACACACTTTATAATACAAAATTACTTTTAAAACTTTTACCATAACCCTTGACAACCCCCCACCCCCCATAATGCCCCTCCGCCCTTATCCACCTTTAGAAAGGCATAGAATCAGACTACTTGAAAATTACTAGAAATTACACAGGAATAGGATCACTACCATTGACCCCAGTAGCAATTTTTAAGGTTACTCCAGGAGGTACTATTGTTGTTTATTTTTTCATAACTTATGATTGTTTTCACATTATGGATCCATGCTTTTACACCTTAGGAGTGTTAGAGATCCATTTTCTAATGATCTGAAGTTTGGCGATAAACAATAACTTTATTACACCATTTTTCCAGTGTCTAGGTACATTTAAAGCAGAATCATCTCCCTGTAATACTAATTGGGGAGAGAAAAGAATATCCACTTCCTGACGGTCCAACATTTCTTTAGAAATTGCTACCAAAAATGTTATAACTGTCGGACAGCACCATAGGATGTGCAAATAGTCGGCCTTCACTACCATACATCTGGGACAGTTAGATGACTTTTTTTTAATAGATTCTGTTCAGGAACACTGGAGTGTAATAAAGTCTTTGAACTATATTGAATTGTATCAATTGGTGATTCCTGTTTAATGAGGCTCTACTAATGTTTTTATATATAATATCCCATTTTAACTTGCCTACACATTTCAAATAATTTTCCCATTTTTCAATATTCCTAAATTGAAATTGATCTGAATTAACCTCTAACAATGTTTTATAGATATTAGAGCCTTGACCCCTACTTCTTGGATGAAAAATCTTGAATAGAAGCCATTCGTAACATCCTTGTAAAGGAGCAATTTATTGTCCAAGTGATTAAGGGCAGGTTTTAATTGAGCAAAGGAGAACCTTTCCTTTGAGGATAGACCAAAAACTGCAGAAAGTTGCTGCCATGATTTAATTTTTCCCTCCTCCCCTACGTCTAGTATACGCCTTATTTCTTTTTGTCTTAGGAGAGGATGCTCTGAGATATCCTTGAGCTGCTTGAACCATGAATTATGCCATAAAGGCGAGAATTATATTGAACTTTTCCTTCCTATAATTTTACCCATGAGAGTACAACAGTCATGTAGATGACGGGCTGTTGGCACAATTGCTAGTACACCGGATAGTAATTGGCCTGACTCTAACACTTAAAAAAAATTGGAGTATTAACCTTTGGTCTTAGACATAACCCACAGCAAATCCTTGTTCCATTCCTTAATGTAAAGTAGTTGGGCTGCTAAAAAATACAAGCGGATCTCAGCGAATGCCAAACCTCCACTTGTCTTTGGAAGGCATAAAAAGTCTAATTTTATCCGAACCCTTTTCCTCCCCCATATAAGTTCATTGGACATAATAATTATTATTTTGAAGTGCTTATCATGGATCCCGACTGGGCATACTCCAAAAATAAACAATAATTTAGGTAATAAACTGCTTTTATCAGAATAATTCTGTCAGCTTTTGATATAAGTAGTTTACACCAAATTTTTGTTTTTTCCCCAGTTATTTTATCATACAGGTAAGGTTAAGAGCCCCAAAATATTCTATCTTATTGTAGATTTAAACTCCTAGGTATTAAAATGTTTGACCCGGGTAAAATCACTTATTTTATTTTGTAGTATTACATTTCTTTTATGAAGGGACAACAACGTGGCTTTCGCCCAATTAATTTCAAGACCAGAGAAAAAAACAAACTTCTGAATTTTGGCTATTACATACTGCAATTTACCCTCTGGATCTTTCACAAACAGGAGTAAGTAATCCGTGTAGAGGCCAATTTTGTCCTCTCTCTCCCCCGCACCAAATCCCTCAATGTACTGGCCTGTCCTGACTAGATTGGCCAAGGGTTCAACCGCCAAGGTAAATAACAGGGTGAGGGAGGGGACAGCCTTGCCTCATACCCCGCTTTAAGAAAAAAACTCTGAATTCTTCCCATTGACCCGGATTTTAGCTCTAGGAGCGGTATATAGTAATCTAAAAAATCCAATAAAAAAATAGCCAAATCCTATTTTCCTCAACACTGCCCAAAGGTATCCCCACTCCACCCTGTTGAACGCTTTAACTGCGACAAAAGACCGGATGGAGCGGGGATCCCACCCAGATGTCACTTGAATATTACCAAACACTCGTCAGACACTTTGCCGCACCGTTCTGCCTGGAATAAAACCTTTTTGATCCTCATGAATTACCGTTGTGATTATTTTTGCCAATCTAATTGCCAAGACTTTTGCAAAAAGTTTAACGCTTGTATTTAACAGTGAGCTTGGTCTTAATGAGTCCACCTTTACTAAGCACTTATCTTTTTTTAATATTAAAATAATTTTTGCTTCTGTCATGGTAGTTGGCAGTTTACATGCCTTTTGTCACGTTGGGTATGTGGACCCACTGGACCGTACCGCCTTGACGGTATGGCAGCTGGCCAACAGGACACGGGTCACAGTCTATAGTTCGTATAGTGTACCTGTGGTAGCTCAGACAGTAGCAAGACAGGCTCGGCTGGGACTAGGCAGCAGGCAGGCTCCAGGCGTGGTGTAGCAGGACAGGCGTGGTACACAGCACAGCACAACTTCAGCTCAACCTGGTGGGTTGCAGGGCAGGGCACAGCCCTTCTTATAGCCCAGGGTGGACTGGGAAAAATCAGCTCAATCTCCCACCTGTGTGCGCTTTGGCTCTTTAAATCAGGACTGAGCTTGCGAGCACACCCTGGTGATCACTGTGGAACAGGACGGCCGCATGTGCAGACATCTCTGGAGAGAAGGGCGTCGACTGGATGGAAGGAGATCGTGGTCAGTGACCACAGACGTTACAGTATCCCCCCCTCTTACGCCCCCTCCTCTTGTGGCCAGAGCGAGAGAGAAACCTCTTAATGAGGGTAGGAGAATTAAGATTCTCTTCTGGCTCCCAGGACCTCTCTTCAAGACCAAACCCCTTCCAATCAACTTTTTTAGTGTCCAGGATCTCCTTAACCTCAAAAGTCTCTGATGTACCACTGGGAGCCACTGCAGGAGTGGAAGTCTTGGAGTAGCGGTTCAAGATCACCGGCTTCAGCAGGGAGATATGTAAGGAGTTGGGGATCTTGAGGGCATGAGGCAGCCGAAGCTTGTAGGAAACAGGGTTGATTTGTTGCAAAATCTCGAAGGGTCCAAGGAACCTGGGAGCAAACTGGTACGATGGCATCCTCAGCTGGATATTCCTAGAGGACAGCCAGATCTTAGTACCTGGAAGGAACTGGGGAGGCTCTCGTCTTCTTGTGTCTGCCTTTCTCTTCATGTGGTCGACTGCCAGAAGAAAAGAAGATCGAGTCTGCTGCCAGATTTGTAGAAAGTCTCTGTATGCAGGGTCAGCTGCAGGCACATGGGACGTAGTGGAAACAGGAAGAGGTATACGAGGGTATTGCACCCAGTATTCATGCTGCCTGAAGACAAAGTGTCGTAGATAGTTCTCCATAATCTGGTTTATTCTCTAAAATTGACCATTGGACTGGGGATGGTAGACATAGGAAAAGTCCAACTTCACACCGAGAAGTAGGCAGAGGGCTCTCCAGAACTTAGAGGTGAACTGAACCCCCTGATCCGACACAATATGTAGAGGCAAGCCGTGCAGACGGAACATGTGTTGGACAAAGAGATTGGCCAGTTGGGAAGCGGACGGTAGGCCGGTCAGTGGAATGAAATTAGCCATTTTGGAGAATCGGACAACCACCACCCAGACCGTACTGCAACCAGCAGAGAGAGGCAGGTCCGTGACAAAGTCCATAGCAATATGTTGCCAGGGGGCATCGGGCACAGGCAACGGCTGGAGCAGGCCTGCCAGTTTGGAGTGGGCAACCTTATTTGCTGCTCACACCGTGCAGGAGACAAAGACCATGATGTCTTTGGGCAAGGTGGGCCACCAGAACTGACGAGCAATCAGGTCTCGGGTCTTACGGGCGCCCGCGTGACCTGCCCATTTGGAACGGTGTTCCCAGTGGAGGATTCTTCTTCTGTCCGACAGACGCACAAAAGTCCTCCCTAGGGGAATGTCTCTAACTCGCAGAGGGTTAACAGGGATGATGCAGGATGGGTTAATGATACTCTGTGGAGACTCCATAGTGTCCTCTGTCTTAAATGACCTGGACAAGGCATCGGCTGGATGGTAGTGGAGCTAAAATTAGAACCGGGTAAAGAACAGCAACCACCTGGCCTGACCAGGATTCAGTCGTTGGGCCGTCTGGAGATAAGTGAGGTTCTTGTGGTCCGTAAATATCAAGATAGGATGAACTGCACCCTCTAATAGATGTCTCCACTCCTCCAGAGCCAATTTGATGGCCAGTAACTCCCGATCCCCAATCGAGTAGTTGCGTTCTGCGGAAGAGAAGAGCTTATAGTAATAGCCACATACCATTGACTTGCCCTTGGAACCTTTTTGGAACAGGAGTGCTCCAGCACCAACAGAGTAGGCGTCCACCTCCAACGAGAACTGTCGAGAAACATTTGGATGATGGATGATACAGCTTGACGTGAAGTCACTCTTCAGACTATTAAATGTGAACTCTGCTTCTGGAGTCCACAACTTGGCGTTCATGCCTTTCTTGGTGAGGTTAGAGATAGGAAATGTCAGTGAGGAGAAGTTTGGAATGAACGATCTGTAGAAATTGGCGAAGCGCTCTATGGCCCTCAAGCCTTGAGGGCGTGGCCATTCCAGAACAGACTTTACCTTTTCAAGATCCATCTTGAGACCTTGATTCGAGATGATGTAGCCCAGGAAGGGTAGAGCATCTTTCTCAAACATGCACTTCAACTTGGCATACAGGCGATTCTCCCTCAACCGCAGCAAAACTTGACGGACATGTCTCTGATGAGTCATTGGATCAGGAAAAAAAAAATCAAGATGTCATCAAGATAGACCACAACACAAACATTGGAGGAGGTCGCGGAAGACGTCATTAACGAACTCCTGGAAGACCGCAGGAACACTACACAGGCTGAAGGGCATTACTAGATATTCATAGTGTCCGTCACGGGTGTTAAATGCAGTCTTCCATTCCTCACCCCGGCTAATCCGAATTAGGTTGTAAGCCCCATGCAGGTCTAGTTTAGAAAAAATCTTGGCACCACGTATACGATCAAACAGTTCAGAGATCAATGGCAACGGATACCTATTTTTCACCGTGATCTGGTTGAGACCCTGGTAGTCGATGCAAGGACGAAGAGAACCATCCTTTTTCTTGACGAAGAAGAACCCGGCTTCTGCCGGGGTGGAAGACTTCCGTGTGAAGCCCCTCTCTAAGTTCTCTTTAACATAGGCGGACATGGACAGAGTCTCTGGCAAAAGAGAGGATATACCCTACCATGGGGAAGGGAAGCACCAGGAACTAGGTCGATAGGAAAGTCATACACACGGTGTGGGGGCAGCATCTCAGCCCCTTTCTTGCTGAAGACGTCCAAAAATGCAAAATAATGACCAGGCAATCCTGCCAAGGACCGAGGCAGAGGAGGCTGAATTGAACTAATCTGTACCAGGCAACGATTGAGACACTCAGGCCCCACTGGAAAACCTCTCCAGAATTCCAGTCCAGGACTGGGGCATGCAGTCGGAAACCAAGGGAGACCCAACAGCACGGGTTGACGGCCTTAGGCAGGACAAAGAACCAGAGGAGCTCGGAGTGGAGGGCTCCCACTTGGAGCCTCAGCAGCTTGGTCACAGCTATAATTGGGTCTGGCAGAGGTAGTCGATTTACAGAAGCAACCATCAACGGCCTCTCCAGAGGGGTAGTGGGCAATTGGAGAAGATCCACCAGGTCTCTACGAATGAAATTAGCGGTGGATCCAGAGTCCAGATACGCAGAGACCTGATGCGTTTTCTCGTCGGACACTATGGTCACGGGAATGCACAATTTAGATGAAAGTCCTTCTTTACCCAAGGTTGTCTCTCCCACCAACCCTAGGCTCTGGGGCTTTTGGGGACACAGACGCACAAGATGGGCTCCGAGGCAGCAATATAGACAGAGTCCCGAGATGCGTCTGTGTTGTCTCTCCTGGATAGATAGCTTAAACTGGTCCGTTCCCACAGATATCTTAGGAGAATCGGCATCTGAGGACAGCAGGGGTTGCTGCAAAGTAGGGACCGGACTAGGGAGTCCTTTCTCCCAACGACCTACTTGGAGCTGTTCTCGGATCCTTATATCAATCTGGGTGGCCAGAAGGATGAGGTCATCTAGGGTAGATGGTAGATCTCGGGCGGCAAGCTCGTCCTTAATCTCAGGAGACAGTCCCTGCCAGAATGTAGCAACCAGGGCCTCATTGTTCCACAACAGTTCTCCCGCCAGGGTGCGGAAGCGGATGGCATACTCGACCACGGAGGTGTCTCCCTGGCGTAGGTTCAGCAGGCGGCGGCTGCAGACAAGACTCATCCAGGCTACTCAAACACTGTGCAAAATGTCTGGAGGAACCCTTGGAAGTCACGTGTCTCTGGTCCTTGTCTCTCCTAGATAGGATTCGCCCATGCAAGGGCCCTGCCAGTGAGGAGAGAGACGATGAAAGCGACCCTTGCGCCATCAGACATATATGCCCTTGCATACAGGCTAAAGTGGATCTGGCACTGGTTCAAAAATCCATGGCAGGTCCTTGCGTCTCCATCATAGTGGTCAGGTAGTGGCAAAGAAAATCTGGGATCAGCACTGCCAGGAGGTGTTAGTCAGACGATCGGCAGCTTGCACCTCCAGCCGACGTGCAATAATGTTCAAGGTCTGGAGGAGTTGGTCCTGTTGAGACTGGAGGTCTAGCATATCCGCCCCCATCTCTTGTGACGTCATCATGGTCTTGTATTGACCAGCGGGGTCCATGTCCTGAGCCTACTGTCACGTTGGGTACGTGGACCCACTGGACCGTAACGCCTTGACAGCTGTCAAACTTCAGCTCAACCTGGTACTTGACCAGGACAGCACGGGATACAGGTTACAGGTGGCAGGAACGGGAAGCACTGGGAACTGGGAAACACTAGGAGACCATTTGCTTAGACAGACTAGGGTAGACAAAAAGGCTCAAGCACTGCAGGGAGGGGCACAGCCCTTCTTATAGCCCAGGGTGATCTGGGAAAAAGCAACTCAATCTCCCACCTGTGTGCGCTTTGGCTCCTTAACCCCTTAAGGACGCAGCCTAGTTTGGGCCTTAAGGCTCAGAGCCCATTTTTCAAATCTGACATATTTCACTTTATGTGGTAATAACGTCGGAATGCTTAAACCTATCCAAGCGATTCTGAGATTGTTTTCTCGTGACACTTTGGGCTTCATGTTCGTGGTAAAATTTGGTCGATATATTCAGTCTTTATTTGTGAAAAATTGCAAAATTTAGAGAAAATTTACAAAAAATAGCATTTTTCAGAATTTAAATGCATCTGCTTGTAAAACAGACGGTTATACCACCCAAAATAGTTACTAGTTCACATTTCCCATATGTCTACTTTAGATTGGCATCGTTTTTTGAACATTATTTTATTTTTCTTGGACGTTACAAGGCTTAGAACATAAACAGCAATTTCTCATATTCTTAAGAAAATTGCAAAAGCCTTTTTTTGAAGGTGCCAGTTCAGTTCTGAAGTGGATTTGAGGGGCCTATGTATTAGAAACCCCCATAAAACACCCCATTTTAAAAACTAGACTCCTCAAATTATTCAAAACAGCATATAGAAAGTTTTTTAACCCTTCAGGCATTTCACAGGAATTAAAGCAAAGTGGAAATGAAATTTGCAAATTTCATTTTTTCTGCTGAATTTCAATTTTATTCAATTTTTTTTTAGTAACAGAGAAGGTTTTACCAGAGAAACACTACTAAATATGTATTGTCCAGATTCTGCAGTTTTTAGAAATGTCCCACATGTGGCCCTACTGCGCTCGTGGACTAAAACACAAGCCCTAGAAGCAAAGAAGCACCTAGTGCATTTTGAGGCCTCTTTTTTATTAGAATATATTTTAGGCAGCATGCCAGGTTTGAAGAGGCGTTGAGGTATCAAAACAATGGAAACCCACCAGAAGTGACCCCATTTTGGAAATTACACCCCTCAAGGAATTCATTTATGGTTTTTGTTATCATTTTGACCGCACAGTTTTTTCACAGCACCTATTTGAATTGGGCTGTGAAATGAAAAAAATGATATTTTTTCCAATAAAATGTCATTTTTGATCAAATTTTCTTATTTTCACAGGGAACAACATACCCCATTTTGTTGCCCAATTTGTCCTTAGTGCGGCAATACCCCATTTGTGGTGATAAACTGCCGTTTGGGCCCATGGGAGGGCTCAGAAGGAAAGGAGCGCTATGTGTTTGTTGGAGTCCAGATTTTGCTGGATTGGTTTTCGGGTGCCATGTCGCATTTGCAGAGCCCCAGAGGTATCAAAGCAATGGAAACCCACCAGAAGTGACCCCATTTTGGAAACTACACCCCTCAAGGAATTCATTTATGGTTTTTGTTATCATTTTGACCGCACAGGTTTTTCACAGCACCTATTTGAATTGGGCTGTGAAATGAAAAAAATTATATTTTTTCCAATAAGATGTCATTTTTGATCAAAATTTCTTATTTTCACAGGGAACAACATACCCCATTTTGTTGCCCAATTTGTCCTTAGTGCGGCAATACCCCATTTGTGGTGATAAACTGCCGTTTGGGCCCATGGGAGGGCTCAGACGGAAAGGAGCGCTATGTGTTTGTTGGAGTCCAGATTTTGCTGGATTGGTTTTCGGGTGCCATGTTGCATTTGCAGAGCCCCAGAGGTATCAAAGCAATGGAAACCCACCAGAAGTGACCCCATTTTGGAAACTGCACCCCTCAAGGAATTCATTTATGGTTTTTGTTATCATTTTGACCGCACAGTTTTTTCACAGCACCTATTTGAATTGGGCTGTGAAATGAAAAAAATGATATTTTTTCCAATAAGATGTCATTTTTGATCAAAATTTCTTATTTTCACAAGGAACAACATACCCCATTTTGTTGCCCAATTTGTCCTTAGTGCGGCAATACCCCATTTGTGGTGATAAACTGCCCTTTGGGCCCATGGGAGGGCTCAGAAGGAAAGGACCACCATTTGGCCTACTGGAGCTTTTCTGGTGCTAAGTCATGTGTGCAGAAGCCCCTGAGGTACCAGTACAGTTGAAACCCCCGAGAAGTGACCCCATTTTAAAAACTACACCCCTTAAGACATTCATCTAGAGGTGTAGTGAGCATTTTGACCCCACAGGTACTGTGTAAAAGATAATGCGCAGCAGATGGTGCAGTGTGAGATTTGCAATTTTATATATGTATATGCCATTTCAGTGTCCAATATAGTGTGCCCAGCATGCGCCACCGGAGATATACACCCCTTAAATTGTAATGTGGGTTCTCCTGGGTACGACAATACCCTACATGTGGCTGTTATCAGCTGCCTGGGCATACGGCAGGGCTCAGAAGGGAAAGATGAGGGGGGTAAGCTGTGCGGAGTGCATCAGGGTAAATTAAAAATCAAGGGATGTATGATACATTTTAAAACAATCTTTTATACAGAGCCCTGGTTTTTCGGGACACGTGTCACATTGGTATATTGTGTTCTTCCTTATCCCCCTCTTATAGCAGACTCTGCACCTCTTTTGACTCTTTCCCTTTCCACCGGTTTGGGGACCTTCTCCTGGAAAGTGTTGCCCTGGTACGATGCGTGTGGCCTCGCTTCCAGAAGTACTGGGTGCCCCCCCTTCCTGGTCCCTAAAGATTAGATCTTGAAATTCCAGGAAAGTTCCCCTCTGGCCTGCACATCGACGTAGCACATACGCATTGTACAAAGCCATCTGTATGATGTGCCCGGCCAGCTTCTTATACCACACCGCATGGCGCTGTAGGGCTTCAGGACTTGATTTGACAAGTCCATCCCTCCCATGTACCTATTGTAGTCCAGGATGCAGTCTGGTTTGGGGGTGGCCTTTCCTTCATATATCCTAAACCTGTAGGTATACCCTGATGCACTCTCGCACAGCTTATACATCTTCACGCCATACCTTGCCCTCTTACATGGCAGGTACTGGCGGAATTGAACCCTCCCTTTAAAATGTACCAGGGACTCATCAATAGAAAAACACTTCTCGGGGGTGTATGCTTGGGAAAACCGGGCACTGGAACGGTCTAATAGGGGTCTCCGTTTATACAACCGGTCAAAACTGGGGTCATCTCGGAGTGGGCACGGCTCATTATCAGTATAATGTAAGACGCGAAGTATTGCCTCATTTATTTATTTTTTTAGGTTCCAGTTCATTTCTGAAGTTGCTTTGAGGGGCCCATATATTAGAAACCCCTATCAAACACCCCATTTTAGAAACTAGACCCCTCAAAGTATTCACAACAGCATTTAGAAAGTTTATGAACCCTTTAGGTGTTTCACAGAAATTTAGAGCAAAGTAGAGGTGAAATTTACTCTTTTTATACCATTTTTTTAATAACACAAAAGGATTTATCAGAGAAACGCAACTCAATACTTATTACCCAGATTCTGCAGTTTAGAGAAATATCCCACATGTGGCCCTAGTGCGGTAATGGACTGAAGCACCGGCCTCCGAAGCAAAGGAACACCTAGCGGATTTTGAGGCCTCTTTTTTATTAGGCACCATGTCCGGTTTGAAGAGGTCTTGTGGTGCCAAAACATTGGAAACCCCCCAAAAGTGACCCCAATTTGGAAACTAGACCCCTTGAGGAATCCATTGTAGTTTTCATGGGGTGCATGCGGCTTTTTGATCAGTTTTTATTCCATTTTTAGGTGGCGTGGTGACTAATAAACAGCAATTCTACTATTGTTTTTGTATACTTTTTTTTTTACAGCGTTCACCGTGCGCTATAAATGATATATTAACTTTATTCTGCGGGGCAATACGATCACGGCGATACCAGATGTTTATAGTTTTTTTTTATGTCTTATGGCGTTTGCACAATAAAATACGTTTTGTAAACAATCATTCACTTTTTGTGTTACCTTATTCTAAGAGCCAGAACGTTTTTATTTTTCAATCAATAAAGCCGTGCGAGGACTTATTTTTTGCGTAACGAACTGTATTTTCCATCAGTACCATTTTTAGGTACATGCGACTTTTTGATCTCTTTTTATTCCATTTTTTGGGAGGTGAAGTGACCAAACAATTGTGATTGTGGTACGGTTTATTAATATTTTTTTTTACGGCGTTCACCGTGCGGGATAAATAACAAAATAATTTTGTAGTTCAGGCCGTTACGGACGCGGCGATACCAATTATGTATAGTTTATTTGTTTGTTTATATATTTTTATTAATAATAAAGGACTGATAAGGGAAAAAGTGGGACTTTTACTTTTATTACTTTTAAAACTTTTATTTTCTTATTTTTACACATCTTTTTTTAACTTTTTTTTTACTTTATTACTTTGTCCCACTAGGGGACTTGAGGGCAAGAGGCCCTGATCGCTATTCTAATACACTGCACTACATGCGTAGTGCAGTGTATTAGAACTGTCAGCTACTCACTGACAGCAAGCATAGTGGGTCCTGACGTTGTCAGGACCCACTAGGCTTCCGTCTATGGCATAGCCGGACGCCATTGTTTGGTGTCCGGTTGCCATAGTCACCATCGCCGGCCGCTATCGCGTAGCAGGCTGGCGATGGCAGCTTAACCCCTAAAAAGCCGCGATCTCTATAGAACGCGGCTTTTAAGGGGTTAATCAGCGGGGACACAGCGATCGGTCCCCGCTGTAGGAGCTGTGACAGCTGCTGAACAAGACAGCAGCGTCACAGCTCCTGTATGTGTCGGGAGGACGGCCGAAACGGCCGTTACTCCCGAGACGTACTATTACGGCATGGAGCGCGAACGATACAGCTGCCATGACGTAATAGTACGTCAAGGAGCGGGAAGGGGTTAAGTCTGGACTGAGCTCGCGAGCACACCCTGGTGTTCACCATGGAACAGGACGGCCACATGTGCAGACATCTCTAGAGAAAAGGGCATCGACTGGATGGAAGGAGTTCGTGGTCAGTGACCATGGACATTACACCTTTATTGATGAGCACAGTGTCCTATATAGTGCTGTAAGCAATTCCTCCTCGTATTTTCTGTACAGCTCAAAGGGAAACCCATCCAAACCTGGGGCTGAATTACCCTTTCCCCCTTTAAAGCACTGGGAGTAACTGGGAGGTCTAAATGTTCCCTTTGAGTGCATGATATTTGAGTCCAGGGGATAGAGTCCAAATGCTCCTCTAACTGTACCTTGCTATACTTTACCTTGGACTTATATAAATTTGAATAGTATTCAAAGAATTAATCTCTAATCATAGAGTCATCTATAATTATTAAGCATGCCCTGTTCCTCAACGCTGAAACATTATTACCCTTATTTTGATTTTTAATAATGTTTATTAACATCTTATTCGGGCTACCTGCTTCACAGAAACTTTTTTTCCTTAACCCCTTAGTGACCAAGCTTGTTTGGACCTTAATGACCAAGCCAAATTTGTCAAATCTGGTATGTGTGACTTTATCAGAGAATAACTCTGTGAAAGTTTTGAATATCCAAGTAATTCTGACAATGTTTTTTCGTCACATGTTGTACTTTATTTTAGTGGTAAAAGTAGACTGATACGATTTGCGGAAATAACTTAAAAAATAGAAAAATTGAAGAAATTTTGTAAAAATTATCATTTTTCCCTATTTTTAACTGCAATATGTCACATATGTACACACATACTGTACAATTTTTTTTATTAAATATATATTTCCATCTCTTTACTCTATTTTGGCAGCACTTTTGAATAAAAAAAAATCTTTTTTGAGCAATTTAGAAGACTTACAAGTTAAGTAATAATTGTATCAATTTTGTAGTACATTTTGTTTTCCTGCACCAAGCCAGGTTTTCATAGGCTCATAGGTGTCAGAATGGTGGAAACCCCCACAAGTGACCCCATTTTGAAAACTAGACCCCTTAAGGTATTTATTAAGGGGTGTTGTAAGTATTTTGACCCCACAGTTTTTTTGTAAGAATTCATGCAAAGCAGGCATAAAAAAATATAATTTAACTTTTTTCATAAAAGTATCACTTTGAAGACCGATTTCTTTGTAAAGCGACCATGAGAATGAAGAAACACACCCCAAAATCTATCACCCGGTTTATCCTGTTTTCAAAAATACTCCCATTGTTGCCCCAATCTGCTTATTAGACGTGTGGCTGGGCCAAAAAGAGAGGGAGCACCCTTTGGCTTTCAGGGCACAATTGAATAAATTCTAGGCCCCATATCATGCATTTAGAGGCTTTGAGCTGCCTGAACAAAAAAAAAAACACGCAGAAATGACCCCATTTTAAAAACTAAACCCCTAAAGGTATTCATCTAGTGGTGTAGTGGGCATGCGGACCAAAAATTTTTTAAAGGAGGAAATAATGGGTATAATTTCAGACACTATGGGTATATAATGTTTTCTTCAAGCTTTTATTACGTTTCCACATGAAATAGAGGAGACGTGGTAGAAGGTTATTTTGTTAGAAATACGCCACATTAATAAATTTGTGCGGCACAGAATAGAAGTGAAGCCGTGTATTCATAATGGATACATGTTGCTATAGACGTATTTGCCTGTACTTATGACTATGTCTTGCTGAAGAAGCAGTTGGTGCCATTATGATGTCATTGTGGACAGAATTCTGTCCTAATATAAAATCAGTCAGAGAGGAAAAAATAAACTGTACTGGAGTGACGGGCAATATCTTCAAACAAATGGAGGAAAATGTATCCAACTATGTTGCAAACTCGAGTCTGTTCACTAGATAGAAGAACACCTGCAGGGCTGTCATGACAAGGATTTTTTTTTTCAGTGACTGGTTGTACAACGTCTCTTTAGCTCCATCAATCCTTATGAGGGACGAATGTGCCAAGTGACGCGGTACACCATAACAGACCCCTGCCCGGCAAGGTAGGAACTGCTATGTGCACAAAACAACCAATCACCTACAGAATATATAAAAGGACAGTGTCCAAAACCATCTATAGGAACAGTAAAGGATCACTAATCCCCAAAATGATCTCAGTATTTCCAGAAGAACCGTAACAAAGCCCATGGTGTATTGATAAGGAACAGCTCAATTATTAGAGATCCTCCAAATAAAAAAAAAAGATCATGCCCGTATCACGGTACAGAATTAGGAATGTAACAGCTGTATGTGGCAGGACATAGTCATAAGAACAGTCAAAATAAAAAAATTGTGGATGTGGGATTTTGTACTGGACAATTAATTCCAGCACTTGATCACCCACAAATAAATAAAAAAAATCATAAGGGGTAAAATTAGTTTCACGGTCTGAAAAAAATGTGCTCTACAACCTCTCCCACAAGAAATAATCCCTACTTGGAAAGCCCACAAACTAAAAAGAAAATATAAAGAAATTGACTCCCTAAAAAGGCCCCCAACCCATTTTTTTTTTTTTGTGTTAAATTCTAGTAATTTGCAACCATGTGAAAGGTTTCGAAACAGGGGTAGTTACAAAGGGCTGGTTTTGATGGACACATGGGGCAATAAAAGTGGGTATCCCTCCTCCTGCCATGCTTGCTACATACCCGACACCTTTTTTGGGGATATTTTTGGGTCTCAGAGGAAGGAATAGGGTGTAAAAAGTGGCGCTCTGAAAGCCTGCGCACATCCTCAGATTCGCAGGATTGTGCCGGTATAGTGGACTCAAAAAGGAGATGCTCAATGACCTTCTCCTGAAATTGAAGGAAAGTGAGCGTTCCTTGGGCTTTTTTGAAAATAACAAAACTGTTATAGGTAGCAACCTGGATGAGGTAGATTGCTACCTTTTTGTACCAGGCATGATTTTTGCGCTTCACCAGGTAAGGCTGAAGCACCTGGTCGGAAAGGTCTACACCCCCCATAAATTTGTTGTAGTCTGTTACACAGACAGGTTTCTGCTTTGCAGTGGTAGCCCCCCTCTCCGTAATTGCCACAGTGGTGTCCGTGTGTACGGTGGACAGCATGTAGACATCCTTCTTGTCGGCCCACTTCACTGCAAGCAATTCCTGACTTGCAAGGGCCATGGATGTTCCTTTTCCCAAACGCCTGGACACCAACTGTTGTGGGAGTCCCACTCTGTTCTTCCGTACTCTCCCACAGGCCCCTGTATTTGCAGCATGGAGGGCTTTATAAAGGGCAACGCTGGTATAAAAATTGTCTGTATAGAAGTGGTACCCCTTGTGCAGAAATGGCTCCATTAGGTTCCACACAATTTTGCCAGAGGTGCCAATAGTTTCTGGGCAGCCTGGGGTATGAATTTGGCAGTCCCTGCCTTCATAGATTTTGAAACCGCAGGTGTAACCCGTTGTGCTCTCGCACACTTTGTACAATTTCACCCCATATCTGGCTCGTTTAAAAGGGATGAATTGACGAAAGGAAAGACGCCCTTTGAAGCTCATGAGCGATTCATCTACAGACAAATTTTTGTCAGGGGTGTACAACTTTAAAAATAAATCATTTAGAAGGGTGATTAATGGCCTTAATTTATTAAGCCGATCATAGGCTGGGTCGCTTCTTGGGGGGACTTGGGAATTGTCAGTAAAATGCATGAATCGCATTAGGGCCTCATAGCGGTTTCTGGACATCACTGCTGCAAATACAGGGGTAGCGTGGACAGCACTACAAGTCCAGTAGGACCGGACAGAGGGTTTTTTAACCAAACCCATATTGAGGGTAATGCCTAAAAACTTTTTTATTTCTGGGACACTTGTGGGTCTCCACATTCTGGAGTACATAGACGCAGGCTTTTGTAGAACAAACTGCCTAGAATACAGATTAGTCTGCTGGACTATCAAGTCTAGGACCGTATCACATATAAATAAATTAAAAAAATTATAGGGGGTAAAATTTTGGATGTCGACACTAATTCCTGGGGTCGCTTCAAATTGGGGTACTTGGGGGGAAAATGATAGTGCAGGATCCCACATCACGGGAGGGACTGCAACACTCGGCCCTGCACTTGACACCTCTACAGCGACTGACGTATCCACCACCATAGGACTATGGGGTTCAGCGGTGGAATTAGAATCATCACTGTCACTGTCTGGAACAAATTCTGAAGCGGTGTCTGTTTCGCTTTCAGGAGTGTTGGAACATAGCAAGGCGTAGGCTTGCTCCGCGCTGTACATACGCTGAGACATATTTTATAGATGTGTATGTATATATATATATATATATATATATGCCCTATAAGTCCTAACCCTAAAGTAAACCTAAAATCCTAAAAACGACACAAATTATTATTATTTTTTTTTATATATATATATTTTTTTATATATATATTTTTTTTTATATAACAGACGTAAAATTAATTCTAAACGGCCCTAAACACGAACGCTAAACTAGCCCTAACCCTAAAGTAACGCTAAACTAGCACTAAACCTAAACTAACGCTAAACTAGCACTAACGCTAAACTAGAACTAACGCTAAACTAGCACTAACGCTAAACTAGCGCTGACGCTAATCTAGCGCTGACGATAATATAGATTTGATATATTATATATATATATATGTGTGTGTATAAGAACGATGATTTTTTTTCACTTTTTCTTTCTTCACAGCACAGGACTTAGACTGATTTCTCTCTCCTCTCAGAACAACTACAATGGGAGGAGAGAGAAACACAGCCCATGTCCTGGCTGTGTTATGAAAATAACTGTCAGTGATCTCTGTGATAGGTTTTATCACAGAGATCACCTGATCAGGGACCAGTCACAACGGTCCCTGATTGTTGCTGTGCCAGATGACGACACAGGTAAGATATGCAAAGCGCACTCGGGCGCAATTTTGGGGGGGGAATCGGACCGTGGGGGCGGATCTGACCGGGGGGGGGGAATCGGACATGAAGGGGAATCGGACGGGGGGGATCGGACGTGGGAGGGGGGGCGCACTAATTACCCATTCTCTCTCCTCTCTATGGAGTTATTCCATGAGAGGAGAGAGAAATGGCGATTATCTGCCGCTTTAGCGTGAACGCCGTGAAATAGCGATTCACGGCGATCACTTGACCAGAGACCACTCGTTATGGTCTCTGGTCGTTGCCCCGAACTCTCAGCTACCTCCGGTAGCTTAGAGAACGGAGCTCCGATCTTTAATTTCGGCGCTACTTTAGGCTAATGCGATCACGTTAAAAGGCGTCGCATTAGCCTAAAGCCCATTAGTGAGGAACGTAAAAAGGCGTACTGTTGGTCACTAAGGGGTTAATAATTATGTATATAATAATAATAATAATAATAATAATAACAATAAAAAAGATAACAATAAAAAGTATTTATTACTAACTCCAATTACTTAGGTTCTAAATTCTGGTTATCAATTAATATAAAAAAAAATTCAACCCTTTAAAATGCCATATGGTCAATTTAACAACCAATACATTGTTTCAGCTTCCAAACCTAATACAATGTTATCAACAGGGGCTCCCAGGTCATGTGATCCTCTGACACTTATGATTGACAATATTCTGTTATAGGAATACCCTATTTAATAACTAATTTTTCCAGCTAGTTTCATCACAAGTAACGACTCCCTTATAGTTTTCTGGTCTTTCTAGGTCTTGCTGTTGGATTGACACTGTGTTACTTACTGTGTTGCTTATACGGTTAGCGATTTGTCCTATTTTCGGAGAACTAGAGGCGATTAGTCAAATTCTATCTTGACTGTCTCCTGGTTTTCTACCAAGGACATTGGTGCAGTTTTGCACCCGGGCATTAAACAACCATGCCTTTTTGGAAAAAATCTAAGAAATATCATGTCTCCCAAATTCCTGATAAAGGAAATCTGATGGGAGACATACCAACTATGGAGGAGCCTAACATCTCGCTCCAGAAGTTTTCTGTTATCAAAGATATGGCAGATGAAAAATCCAGCGATCTTAGTCACAGCAAATATTGTGACATTACGTCAAAGAACACCAAGAAGAGCGCATTCAGCCTGCTGACCCGCCTGCGCTCCAAAAATATCCGTAAAAGGTATGTAACTAATAATTCTCATACATTGCTCAGATATCCAGAGCTGTGGTATAACAGTCACTAGATCTTTAATTCTCCCCATATCTTCACAGAAACTTTGGCAGCAGCGCTGTGATCGGCGCTAGAGAACTGGATCGCTATTTCCCAGATAGACGGTTGAGACTATATGTTGCCACCTGGAATATGGAGGGAAAGGTGAGAAGTAATGTACAATATTTATTGTGACCCATCAGTATGCCCGAGCTCAAGTTGGATGAAATGGGCCAGTAACCATGTCTCTTTAGTTTGTAGTTGAATATCACATAGACAGGTTATATTCTACCCTATGTCAGTTGAGTTGGCGCTCTTTGTATACAATATTAATGTTTGTATATTTTGAACAGGATTACCCGCAAAATGTGGAGGATCTGCTGTTACCATCAGATGATACGAAAGACATTTATGTTATTGGCGTTCAGGAAGGATGTCCAAACAGGTAAGTCTTCTCAGGTTGTCTTACACCAGCCTATGACTGCAGATGGACAGCAGGTCGGCTGATACAAATTCTCTCTCAATGCTCTACTTATTGTATTATCACTCCTTAATTTTCAAAATTCAACACCAGAGGTTATTATATTGAGTGTTGATACAGATGAGTTGAGTATCTTAATCTTGTGTCATTTATTAATATGTAAATCTGAAATTGTGTCTTCTTGTAGACGGGAATGGGAGATAAAATTACAGGAGACCCTTGGACCACACTATGTATTATACCACTCCTCCGGGCTCGGAGTCCTGTATCTCACCATCTTTGTTCGACGGGAACTAATCTGGTTCTGCTCAGGTAAGATTCACATTCCTACGTCTACATAAGAAGTCTTGAATGTAGTCATTAGCTGGAACATCTTATTTAGTTATTAGAATTAGATGCCTAAGAGCTTGGCTCTCAGATTCTTGACTTCTGAGTATTGGAGATCTAAAAGTTCACACCACAGTTACAAAGTATGAAATTATGTTCTAGTAATATTTCCATAGTTTAATTGGAAATAATTTCTATTCCATTGTTGCATGTAGTACTCTTAACCACTGACCTGTCTTTTTGTGTTTAATTTCTTATACAGAGGTAGAGCACACCCATGTAACAACCAGGCTATTCCACCATGTGAAAACTAAAGGAGCCTTGGGTGTTGCCTTCACCGTCTTTGGAACATCTTTCCTTTTTATTAATTCACATCTGAGATGTAAGTATTTACAATATTAATATATGACCATGTACAGTTTTACTTTGTATAAAATTGCTGCTATTTCATAATTAACTGAAATATATGGGATGATATCAAGAGATCTGTACTTATGTTTTGGTAAAAATAAAAGGTTTGTTCCAGTTTGATCAAACTTTTTCTAATCTATCAATCTCATTCTATGTTGTGAGTGGCCAGTAATACAGATACACGCAGGTAGAATTAGTGCAGGAGGGGGTGGCGGCGGCTGGTTTCAGTTGCGCCGCCTCCCCCTCTGAGAGGCAGCAGGGCGGACGGTGCGGCCGTATAATCCCTCACACCCACCCCTCCTCTCCATTAGCGGCGGTGGCGCGCTGCAATGTGTTTTTTTGAAAATAATATGCGATTCGGGCCGCCCATATGATCATCCGCCACTGCTAATATGTATTTTTTTGTTGGCAGTTGGGGCAGTCAGCAAGAGGATCCAGGACTATAAAACCATCACTGAGGGTCTCCGTCTGCCTCAAATTATTCCGGAAAGAATCAACTCCAATGCCTGTGAGTATTACTTATGTGGTTGAACCTATGGATCCTTTTATCTCTCTATTTGTCTCCGTTGAGTCTAATGCAGTCATGTGCTATAATTTTTTAAAAAAAATGTATTCTACAGTGGACGTCACCAGCCGCTTTGATCGGGTGTTTTGGTTTGGAGACCTCAATTTTCAACTTAAAGAGGACAGAAAAAATGTGGAATCTCTTCTGCAGAAGATCCAAGGAAAAGATATGTCCAGTCTCCTCAAACACGACCATCTGAATGAAGCCAAGAACAATGGTATATTTACTAGTAGACAGATCTCTATCACTCCTCAACCTTCATTAAAGGGGTTCTCCACCTTCTGACAACTGATCACCTATCCACCGGATAGGTCATCAGTATATCATCGGTGCGGGTCCGACACCTGGACGCTGCACCGTTAAGCTGCTCCAGTGGCCTGCGGGCACCGGATGTTATGCCACACAATGCTATGTACGGAGCCGGTAGCAGTTGGCTCCTTACATAGCATAGCTGCCATGATGCATAACTGCGGGTCTGCCTCCTATTCACTTGAATAGGAGCAGAGTTGCAGTACTGCAGCTCGGTAGCAATTCCGTGGCCGGTGCCAACTGCATCCGGCATGTACGTCCAGTGCTCAAAGGCACCGGACCAGCTGATTAGTGCAGGGTCCGGGTGTCGGACCACCACAGATCATATACTGATGACCTATCTGGTGAGTATGTCATCAGTTGTCAGAAGTTGGAAAACCCCTTTAATACCACAACCACTTCCACAGATTAATACAAATCACTGACATGATGGTTGATATGTTCCCCAAATTCTTATATAGTGCTAAAATTATCAATTGCTCCTTTTTTTTTTTTAATACTGACAACTTTTTTTTCTTTCAACTTAAGGGTCCATATTTCTAGGGTTCAAGGAGCACACCATTGATTTCCTTCCTACATATAAGTTTGACATTGGCACAGACACCTATGATACATCAGCAAAGCAGAGAATTCCATCATATACGGTAAGATATCTTATTTCCAGGTCTACAGAGCTTGAGAGACAATAGAATCCATGGGCCAGAGCACCCATTATATAATGAATCCCCTCCCCCAATGTAATGAATTGTTATTATTATAGCTGGAAGAGTAATTTCTTATGAACAAAGCTTTCAGTTAATTTTACTTTTATGTAGTGAGTTTGTCATCACAGTTTCCCAGTGTAATATGTTGTTGCCCAGCATGGGTCAAGGATACTTATTTAATGAAATCTGTGTGACCAAGTCAAACCTAAAATGCAATAAAGTCTCAATATTCTGCAATATAAATA
Source organism: Rhinoderma darwinii (assembly GCF_050947455.1). NCBI lineage: Eukaryota > Metazoa > Chordata > Amphibia > Anura > Rhinodermatidae > Rhinoderma > Rhinoderma darwinii. The sequence continues at coordinate 358,619 of NW_027461708.1, forward strand.
AAGTAGGCCCAACATTTAGGTCTATGTTGTTTTGCAGTTTAATAATCTATTATAATATGATTTCACTAATGATATTTGTTATTTTCATGACCTCTACAGGACAGGGTGTTGTTTAAAAGCCAATGTGAGGGAGATGTGCGAGTCCTGAGATACGACTCTTGCCCTGTTTTGAAGACCTCAGACCACCGACCTGTTTTTGGCATCTTTGAAGTAAAGATCAGGCCCGGTTCAGATGAGTAAGTCATGTTTTCCTCCATGTTGTTGGTATGATACTTTCAGTAGCCGTCATTACTACATGGTCCTTATAGCCAGAGCTCACACTTTGGGGCAGGTGGCTGTACACCTTGGTAACAGTACTGGAGGATTATAGGATGTGAAACTAAGCAAAGTGTGGTTACCTGCTAACATTATTATATGTCTTACATAAATATATTTCTCATTCCAGCATCCCCTTGGCTGGTGGACGCTTTGATCGTAAAATCTATGTAACGGGCATTAGGAGGAAAGGACAAAAAAAGTAGCTGCATCTGTTCATGTCCTTACAGGTAAGAGCTTTGTAGTTGTCTATTATGTTTGCGGTGAAAATGTTCTTCCATCTCTTAGGTTTTCCTTTGTATCTGTAATTTATTTTATCAACTAATTTAACTAAAGTGTAAATAAGTATTTTCAATCTTAAAATTCCAACTCCTTGTATTCAGACACGTTTTCATTTCTGAATGAAGGTTGTGGGCTTTGGGGAACAACTTCCCCAACTGTAAGCATGTATGTAGTATAGTACAATGAGTTTCCTAAAGGAACCTGTCATCTGAATGGATGGAACAACTGGATTTTATGATGCATTAGCTTCTAAGCAAAAATGATGGATACAAGGAACTTTGCTATTGATGGAAGACATTACTTGGCATCTTGCAGGACTCCTAAGGAACAGTTACAATCTCCGGGGCATAAAACATCGGAACATCAGAAAGTTCCCGTAACATGCTGAAGAACGCAGCTCTAGGTCAGACCCACTGCTTGCATCAACCATCTTCAAGGTTTGTAGTGTGACGCCAAGGATCAATTAAGAAATGTATTTACCTCAAATCACCTTAAAAAGTCTTCTAGATTTTGTGTCTGCTAAGAAACACACATTATAGAACATTAATAGCAAATATTTGTCTTGCAGCATAAACATCAATTCCGCAGTACATCTGGCGAGAATAGCGCTCCCTGTCACCGGAGGAGCCACCATCAATGCTGATAGAAAGGTAAGTTCCTCTGGATGTGTCCCCTCTCTATATTTATCAAGCAGCCTGAATGATCAATATTTAATAGGGTTGTGTGCTTCTCCCCCCAGAACAAGTCAGCAGATATCAACAGAACATCAACACCAATAACAACCAAGGGCAGAATCCGCCATCTTACAAGAATTCCAATGGCGAGACTTAACATTTCTACAACATCTGTCACAGAAGAGACATCAATGTGGTCACCAGGGCATCAATATCACCCAGAAGACCAGGTTCAGAACAGGACAATATGTCATCTCTTCTTGTGTCTGTGGAATGCAGATTTTCCACCCCTTACTGATACTACAGTATATACTGTGACATATACCGTAGTTTTTGCTGGATCTTGTATTACCATCATCTTTACCATTATATATTTTGATCTACAAAAACCTTAAATAAATCTTTAACATCAATCCATAAGTGTGACTGGTAATTGTTATGTGCGCGGCTGCAACTTACCACAGTGTATACATTTCACCTAACCGACCCTTCACAGCGCTATTTGTGTGACATCGCGTTTAATCCAGTGGTAGGTGACAGGACATTGTATCATATGTACACAATACAGAGTGTATGGAACGTGCCGCCATATGTACTGGATTATATACTGTAGGACAAAGAGTGACAGGAGAAGTAAAACATTGATATATTTGATAGTTGCTTAACCCCTTAAGGACGCAGCCTAGTTCGGGACTTAGGGCTCAGAGCTCATTTTTCAAATCTCATTGGTGTGCAAGAGCAGTAATGATCCCAATTTCCCAGCTGCTATTGAGTTGTTGAATTTATTAAAATGTAACTTTTATTATTTTAATTTAGAAATGAAGCGCAGCAGAGAGAAGAAAGACGTACAACATTGAGGTGAGTTAAAATGGTTCCAAGTCGGTTAGCGTAACGTTTGAGATCCAATGTGTATTAGGGTCTCATAAGAATAAAGTGGCAGGCGCAGTCAGCAGCTGCAGACTGCTAGAGAGCCTCTTTGTCACACAGAGAATTGAAAGAGAAAAGCACGGCGCCACATAGTGTGAGTAAGCCCAGGAAAAAACAAACTATGTTTGACAGATGGAGGCTTACCACAGGTGGAAAGGTCAGGAGCGTGTAGTAGGTAGATAAGTATTGGATGAGTGCTGCTGCCGAGATCCCAGCCGGTCAATCCTGAAGGACCACCGCAATAGATAATGTGTAAATTCTTTGAAAAAACGGGACCCCATACGGCGCTGCTACTCAGGAAGGATACAGTGGTAGTTATAAATGATACTTTATTGTAGGCTACGCGTTTCAATGCCGCACCGGCATCTTCCTCAGGCCACACACATTGCAGTCTGAACAACAGCCCTTTAAATACACCACGCGGGAGAAAAAACCGCCAATGTAAACAGGGTTAAAGTGCAAGGTGACGTAATCACCGGGAGAAGTTCAAACTTAACAGATACAAGAAAGACATTCAATTGTATATACTGCTAATTTAAACTAAAATCGGCAGAGTTGAATTAAAATGCGGTATGGGATCTTAACATAAAAAAGGGGACAATTGCAGACAATCTATAAAACATTAATATCCATATCGATGAATTTAAACAGTTGCTAAAACATAATAAAATATACAGAAGTTTAGCGATGTATCGTACTTGCAATATTTTGTGGTAATTCACCAATTAATTAAAATGAAAACGAATTAAAGGAAAATAAACTGAATGGGTGAAAATAATAAAAACTGCTATGGAACCCATATTACTGGGAACTCAACTGAACGTGACCCTTTGGCCAATTCAGGAGAGTGAGGAAGAATTGCTCGTCTGAAATTAATTTTTTAAGGGAATGTGAGATTTTAGAAAGTAGATTTAAGGTGAAAAATTTCCCTACACAACTGATTAAAGGTGCACGTTTAAAAGCAGCAGAATTGACCCAAAAGTCCTGTGTTAACCAAACAAAAAAGACAGAGGATACTACCGATTGCACTAATAAAAATGGAAAAACTATTACCAACAAGATTAAGTTTACAAATAATTTTATTACATCATATAACAGTGGACATAAATTGGTGAGATCTATTTTGTCCAAACATTGGCATATCTTGAAAAATGATCCTTTCCTCAAAAATTCTCTACCCGACAAACCAAATATCACCTTTAGACGGTCAGCTAATTTGAAGATTATATTGGCCCCTAGTCTTATCAATAACCTTAAACCTTCTATTCCAAGAGTTTTACCAGTTTTGAATGGATCCTATAAGTGTAGCCAAGGACGTTGTCTGTGTTGTAACAATATCTCACACAAAAAACTGACCTTCTGTTCCAATACAACCAAAGAAATTTTCCCAATTAAGGCTTTCCTTAATTGTGGTAGTAATTTTGTAATTTACCTCCTTGAGTGTTCGTGCCGCTTACAGTACATTGGGAGGACCATCCAATGTTTGAGAAGCAGAATCAACAAACATAGATATAATGTTCTAAAGGGGTTTTTAAAACACAGTGTTTCGAGACACTGTGCTTCTTCCCATAACTGCCAGTTTAATAGAATTACCATTACGCCTATTGAACAAATTCCTTGTGACGTTCCCAACCGGTTCCAAAAACTCAAGCAAAGAGAAAATGTTTGGATTTTTAAACTATTGACCCTACATCCAAACGGTTTGAATGACATCACGGAAACTAGTCTTGATTAATGCTTCTTTTATTACAGATGAATTTGTGTTTTTTTAGCATATAGTACTCACTTTTGACTTATACATGTATACCTAATACTTATATATATTTGTTCATGTTAGAAATCTTTAGTGAATTTTCCACAATTTATTAAAAAGGTTAACCACTGTTAATAATATCAAGATCATCGTAAAGGATGAGCAGTGGTTCTATTAAAATCAACATCATTGGGTGGAATTTCCCTGATTAGTTGAGTTCTGGCCGTTATGGGTTTTATGGTATTTTTAATCATTTTCTCTTCCTGAATCCATTTTTCTCTAAATTCGTTTTGATTGCAAATCATTGGTGAATTACCGCAAAATATCGCTGTTTTGATACAGCATAAACTTCTGTATATTCTTTTGAGCTTTTAAACTTTTATCTTAATTCATAGATAAATATTTGAGATTGTCTTAAATAGTCCTCTCTTTTATTCAAATTAATTTTACTCAACACCCATACTCTTTTATGATGGAATGTCCTCACTTTATTCCAAAGGATAACTACTGAAAATAAAAATATAAATGACATTTAGATCAACTTAATGGTTGATTGTTGTTTTTTTACCAAAATATACATCATTTTATATGTTTTCCACGTTCAGTTGAGTTCCCAGTAATATGGGTTCCATAGCAGTTTTTATTATTTTCACCCATTCAGTTTATTTTCCTTTAATTCGTTTTCATTTTAATTAATTGGTGAATTACCGCAAAATATTGCAAGTACGATACATCGCTAAACTTCTGTATATTTTATTATGTTTTAGCAACTGTTTAAATTCATCGATATGGTTATTAATGTTTTATAGATTGTCTGCAATTGTCCCCTTTTTTATGTTAAGATCCCATACCCCATTTTAATTCAACTCTGCCGATTTTAGTTTAAATTAGCAGTATATACAATTGAATGTCTTTCTTGTATCTGTTAAGTTTGAACTTCTCCCGGTGATTACGTAACCTTGCACTTTAACCCTGTTTACATTGGCGGATTTTTCTCCCGCGTGGTGTATTTAAAGGGCTGTTGTTCAGACTGCAATGTGTGTGGCCTGAGGAAGATGCCGGTGCGGCATTGAAACGCGTAGCCTACAATAAAGTATCATTTATAACTACCACTGTATCCTTCCTGAGTAGCAGCGCCGTATGGGGTCCCGTCTTTGTCACACAGGGTAAGATGCAGTAGCTTGTGCCGACTAGGATTATTAAAAGAGCGCTAGCCCCCCCGACATGTTTCGCTGCTTCAGCAGCATCCTCAGGGGATAAATTCGGGGCTAATGGTCTGAAGCAGCGAAACATGTCGGGGGGGGGGTAGCGCTCTTTTAATAATCCTTTTAACTCACCTCAATGTTGTACGTCTTTCTTCTCTCTGCTGCGCTTCATTTCTAAATTCAAATAATAAGGGTATGTGCACACACACTGATTACGTCCGTAATTGACGGACGTATTTCGGCCGCAAGTACCGGACCGAACACAGTGCAGGGAGCCGGGCTCCTAGCATCATACTTATGTACGATGCTAGGAGTCCCTGCCTCGCTGCAGGACAACTGTCCCGTACTGTAATCATGTTTTCAGTATGGGATAGTTGTCCTGCAGCGAGGCAGGGACTCCTAGCATCGTACATAAGTATGATGCTAGGAGCCCGGCTCCCTGCACTGCGTTCGGTCCGGTACTTGCGGCCGAAATACGTCCGTCAATTACGGACGTAATTAGTGTGTGTGCACATACCCTAAAAGTTACATTTTAATAAGTTCAACAACTTAATAGCAGCTGGGAAATTGGGATCATTACTGCTCTTGCACACCAATTTGCTTTTGTATATAATCCATTCCTGCCAGCTACTAGGGTCTGCGCTATTTCTTTTGACATTTTTCAACGTCGGAATGCTTAAACCTATCCAAGCGATTCTGAGACTGTTTTCTCGTGAGACATTGTGCTTTATATTAGCTGTAGAATTTTGTTGATATGTTCAATGTTTATTAGTTAAAAATTGCAAAATTTAGAGAAAATTTAGAAAAGATAGAATTTTTCTAAAGTAAAAAATGCATCTGCTTGTAAAACAGATGGTTATACCACCCAAAATAGTTACTAGTTCACATTTCCCATAATTCTACTTTAGATTGGCATCATTTTTTGAACATTCTTTGATTTTTCTTGGACGTTACAAGGCTTAGAACATAAACAGCAATTTCTCATATTTTTAAGAAAATTTCAAAAGCCTTTTTTTTAAGGTACCTGTTCAGTTCTGAAGTGGCTTTGAGGCACCTATGTATTAGAAACACCCACAAAACTCCCCATTTTAAAAACTAGACCCCTCAAAGTATTCAAAACAGCCTTTAGAAAGTTTTTTTTATCCCTTTAGGCATTTCACAGGAATTAAAGCAAAGTGGAGGTGAAATTTGCAAATTTCATTTTTCTTGCTGAATTTAACTTTATTCTATTTTTTTCTGTAACACAGAAGGTTTTACCAGAGAAACACTACTAAATATGTATTTTACAGATTCTGCCGTTTTTAGAAATGTCCCACATGTGGCTCTAGTGTGCTCTTGGACTAAAACTCAAGCCCCAGAAGCAAAGAAGCACCTAGTGCATTTTGGGGCCTCATTTTTATTAGAATATATTTTAGTAGGCATGCCAGGTTTGAAGAGGTGTTGAGGTGGCAAAAAAGTAGGAATCCCTTAAAAGTGACCCCATTTTGGAAACTGCACCCCTCAAGGAATTCACTAATGGTTGTTGTTACCATTTTCACCCCACAGTTTCTTCACAGAGCGTCTTTGAATTGGGCTGTGAAATTAAAAAGATGACATTTTTTCCAATAAGATGTCATTTTGATCAAAATTTCTTATTTTCGCATGGAACAAAATGCCCCATTTTGTTGCCCAATTTGTCCTGAGTGCGGTAATATCCCATTTGTGGTGATAAACTGCCGTTTGGGCCCATGGGAGGTCTCAGAAGGAAAGAAGCGCTATGTGTTCTTTGGAGTCCAGATTTTGCTGGATTGGTTTTCGGGTGCCATGTCAAATTTGCAGAGCCCCAGACAGTGGCGTAGCTATAGGGTTTGCAGCGGTCGCAATTGCGACCGGGCCCCTAAGCCTGGGGGGCCCACGGGCCCCCGTTGCCATACAGCATGTTTTCTAACTGAATCTTCTGTCCGTGAAGCCGGCACTTCCTGGTTACGGTCACATGGTACACTTAGTGTACCATGTGACCGTGTTGTCACGTGACACGGCTTCCAGACAGAGCAGAAGAGGCGGTGCGGAGGACTCCAGGTAAGCTGCAGTGTAATGTAATGTATATTGTAATGTAATGTATTGTGTTGTAACGTTATGTATTGTAATGTAATGTGTTGTGATGCCTTGTAATGTATTGTGTTGTTTGCAGTGGAGAGGGGGGGGCGTTAAATCACAGCCCCCCCCTCCTCCACCGCAAACTGCACAATACAACACAATACAGTATAGTACGAGTGTATGAGAGCGGGGCTGCGGCTGTGTAATACAGTCACTGCCCCGCTCCTGAGTCCTGACATCTGCGCGCCGTCAGGATGATGTGATGCGGCCGGCGCTGCACTAATGAGCGTCGGCACTGAAGACAGAACATGGTGGGCGCGCTACAAAACACCCCCATGTTCTGTCCTCAATGCCTGAACCGCCGCTCATTAGTAGGAGCAGGGGCAATGGCTGTATTACACAGCCGCAGCCCTGCTCTATAACGGCGGAGATCAGAGAAACCGCTCATCTCCGCTGCTATTCTCCTGAATGCTGCGATCAAAGCTGACAGCAGCATTCAGGGGAAAATGAGAAGGGGGGATGCCCCTGGATCGCGTCACAGGGAATTCCTGTGACGCGATTAAGGGACATCCCATATATGGGCAGACAGCCCAGGGTCTATTGAAGGACCCCAGGGCTGTCCTACCATATTTCCTGTTGTTAGGGCATACTGAGGTATGTCCTAACAACTGCCTGTGTACTATCAGTACACAGGCTAATGTACTAGCATATAGCTATATGCCAGTACATTGAAGTTTTAAAATAAAGTAAAAACAAAGTAATGTTAAATAAAAAAAATACACATACACCTTTTTTATAATAAACATTAAAATAAGTCTCAATACATAAAACATACACATAATCGGTATTGGCGCAGCCGTAATAACCTACACAACAATTTTTTTGCATCATTTATGATGTGTACTCTGTAAAAAAATAAAATAAAAATTGCTTTCTATCACTTAGGCCCCATTCACACGACCGTGCCCGCAATCACGGCCCGCGATTGCGGGCACGGCCGGCCGCCCACTGCCACCCGCATTTTCGGGCCGTGCTCCCATACAAAGTATGTGAGAACGGCCCGCAAAATGCAAAAGGACGGACATCTTCCATAATTTTCGGAACATTTCTACGGCACGGACAACCATCCGTAGCGCTACGGAAATGTGTCCGCGCTCAATGAAAGTGAACGGAGGTTATTTACGGTCGTGTGCATGGGGCCTAATTATGAGGCACAAGGTGCGATGATGAATTTAACCTCCATGTGCCTCACATTAATAGTAATTAACTCCATCATGTACCTTACATATTAACCCATTATGACTGAGAAACATAATGGGGTTAATTACTATTAATGTGAGGCACATTCAAAATTCATAATCACACCTCCTGCCTCACATCAGAAAATGGAAGAACTTTTTTTTATTTTTATTACTGTTGGCAAAGTAAACGAAATATCGGTATCGAAGTTCAAATTTTGGTATCGTGACATCCCTACACTGTGGGTCGCATCCCCCTGGGGGTTCGTGAGTCACTCACCGAGGTCCCGGTTCCAATCAATGCTGGAGCAAGGAGCTGACATCTCCTTGATCCAGCATTCCCTGTGCCGTGAGTGGCTCGACACAGGCAGGCGGGATGTAGCGACATCATCGCGCCTGCCTGCGCTGAGTCACTCATAGTACACACCGGAGGAGGCGAAGGATCCTCCACTCAACGTGGGAATGGGGATAGGTAAGTAATTATGCACATATGGGGGCATTATACTGTATGGGGGGGCTGATATTGTGGGGGGGCATTATACTGTATGGGGGGCTGATATGGGGAGCATTATACGGTATGGGGCTATTATGGGGGGGCAGTATACGTTATGGGGCATTATACTGTGTGGGGGCAGCTATGGGAGCATTAACTGTGTGGGGGCATTATACTATGGGGGCTGTTGGGCAAGGCATCTGGGCATAGGAGCGCGCAGGGGTCTGATGATGATGGTGGTGCTGGGGAGGAGTAGGGGGGCCCAAGCTGAATTCTTGCACCCGGGCCCATGAGCCTTTAGCTACGCCCCTGGCCCCAGAGGTATCAAAGCAATGGAAACCCACCAGAGGTGACCCCATTTTGGAAACTAAACCCCTCAAGGAATTCATTTATGGGTTTTGTGACCATTTAGACCCCACAGTTTATTCTCTGAATTTATTTGAAATGGGCTGTGAATTAAAAAAAATGTGTGATAAACTGGGCCCATGGGAGGGCTAAGAAGGAAAGGACTACCATTTGGCCTACTGGGGATTCTCTGGTACTAAGTCATGTATGCAGAAGCCCCTGAGGTACCAGTACAGTTGAAACCCCCGAGAAGTGACCCCGTTTTAAAAACTACACCCCTTAAGGCATTCATCTAGAGGTGTAGTGAGCATTTTGACCCCACAGGTATTGTGTAAAAGATAATGCGCAGCAGATAGTGCAGAGTGAGATTTGCAATTTTCTATACATATATGCCATTTCAGTGTCCGATATATTGTGCCCAGCATGCGCCACCGGAGACATACATCCCATAAACTGTAATGTGGGTTCTCACGGGTACGGCAATACCCTACATGTGGATGTTAACAGCTGCCTGGGCACACAGCAGGGCCCAGAGTGTAAAGATGAGGGGGATAAGCTGTGCGGAGTGCATCATGGTAAGTAAAACTGGGGTAGATTGAAAATCAAGGGATGTATGATAAATTTTAAAACACTTTCATACAGAGCCCTGGTTTTTCGGGACACGTGTCATATTGATATATTGTGTCTTACCTTATCCCCCTCTTATAGCAGACTTTGCACTTCTTTTGACTTTTTCCCTTCTTGCCAGTTTGGGGAACTTCTCCTGGAAAGTGTTGCCCTGGTACGATGCGTGTGGGCTCGCTTCCAGAAGTACTTGGTGCCCCCCCTTCATGGTCCCTAAAGATTAGGTTCTTGATAACCACCTCTTGAAATTCCAGGAAAGTTCCCGTCTGGCCTTTACATCGATGTAATACGTACGCATTGTACAATGCAATCTGAATGATGTGCGCGGCCAGCTTCTTATACCACACCGCATGGCACTGTAGGGCTTCAGGACTTGATCTGACAAATCCACCCCTCCTATGTACCTATTGTAGTCCAGGATGCAGTCTGGTTTGGGGTTCTCTGTACTGGTACCTCGTACAGGTACATGGGCACTGGTGTGGCCATGTATTGTTGTCAATACAACGACATCTCTCTTGTCCTTGTACTTAACACACAATATGTTGCTGCTAGAATGTGCCCTGCTTCCACCCCTTCTTGTTTGCCCAAGCAGTGTCTTAGGGAGTTGTAATGTCAGGATAGGGAGACAGACAGGTGAGCCCTAATCTACCCGCCACTCAGACCCTGCCTACTTTCACAGCCCGTCCTAGGCGAAGGCGTACAAATGGGCGACGGTCCATACGCTCAATATATGCACGACAGACAAACAAGACAAGGGTACACAAAAGCAAAGGGAAGTGGGGCAGTTGCCCACGGCAAAACCGTGAGCAACAGAGTAGTGGATGAGCCGAGTCAAACCAGGAGGGTACGTGGTAACAATTGCAGAGCAGGAGAATAGTCAGTCAAGCCAGGGTCAATATGAAGCAGAGGTCAATGGTAACAGCAGGAACAGCAGAGCCAGGAAACAAGAGAATCACAGGCAAAGGACAAGCATCAAATGAAGTTATAAGTAGACCAAGGGCGGGAGCTAGAACCGTCTGGCCAGGCTGCGATAGGCTCTCCCACTCCTCAGCCTACCAGCCAGAGTTGTAGCAGATCGAGTCACTCTAGCAGACCTAGACACAGATGCAGGCTTATTAACCACGGGCATTGACACAGAAGCTGTGTCAGGCAAATCCTTCACAGGAGGCCTCTGCGATTTCTTCTAGCAGTGCCGCATGCCACAGTACTTCTGGAAGCAAGGCACTTGAAGAGTAGGATGCTGGTATAAAAATTATCCAGTTAGAGGTGGTAAACCTGGTCCAGCAGTGGGTGCACCAAATCCCACCCAATTTTTGCGTTAACTCCCAGTAAGGGGGGGGCATTCTAAGGGCTGAATACTGCTGTCCTTGTAAGTATACCCTGATGCACTCTCGCACAACTTATACATCTTCACACCATACCTTGCCCTCTTACACGGCAGGTACTGGTGGAATTGAAGCCTCCCTTTAAAATGGACCAGGGACTCATCAATAGAAATACAATTCTCGGGGGTGTATGCTTTGGAAAACCGGGCACTAAAATGGTCTAATAGGGGTCTCCGTTTATACAAACGGTCAAAACTGGGGTCATCTCAGGGTGGGCGCTGCTCATTATCAGTATAATGTAAGAAGCGAAGTATTGCCTCATAACGCATCCTGGACACGGCCATACGGTACATCGGGGTGTGGTATAAGAAAAAGCCTCTTTTTTTTTTAGTTACCAGTTTAGTTCTGAAGTGGCTTTGGGGGGGCCTATATATTAGAAACCCCTATAAAACACCCCATTTTAGAAACTAGGCCCCTCAAAATATTCAAAACAGCATTCAGAAAGTTTATTAACCTTTTAGGTGTTTCACAGGAATTTAAAGCAAAGTAGAGGTGAAATTTACATATTTCAGTTTTTTTGTAAGAAAATTGTTTTTATTCCTTTTTTTTTTCTGTAAAACAGAAGGTTTTACCCCGAGAAACGCAACTCAATACTTATTGCCCAGATTCTCCAGTTTTGAGAAATATCCCAGATGTGTTCCTAGTGTGGTAATGGACTGAAGCACCGGCCTCCGAAGCAAAGAACCACCTAGAGGATTATGAGGCCTACTTTTTATTAGGCACCATGTCCGGTTTGAAGAGGTCTTGTGGTGCCAAAACAGTGGAAAGCCCCCAAAAGTGACACTATTTTGGAAACTAGACCCCTTGAGGAATTCATTGTAGTTTTCATGGGGTGCATGTGACTTTTTGATCAGTTTTTGTTCTACTTTTAAGAGGCGTGGTGACTAAAAAACAGCAATTCTTCTATTGTTTTTTATTCTATTTTTTTTACAGCGTTCACCGTGCGCTATAAACGACATATTCACTTTATTCAGCATGGCGATACGATTACGGCGATACCAAATGTTTATAGTTTTTTTTATGCCTTATGGTGTTTGCACAATAAAATAATTTTTATTAACAATCATTTACTTTTTGCGTTGCCTTATTCTAGGAGCCATACAGTTTTTGTCTTTTTTTCCATCAGGAAAGCCGTGTGAGGACTTGTTTTTGCGTAACGAACTGTAGTTTCGATCAGTACCATTTTTAGGTACATGCGACTTTTTGATCTCTTTTTATTCCATTTTTTGAGACGTGAAGTGACCAAAAAACTGTGATTCTGGTATGGTTTATTATTATTTTCTTTTACGGCGTTCACCGCGCGGGATAAATAACTAAATACTTTTGTAGTTCAGGCCGTTACGGACGCGGCGATATCAATTATGTATAGTTTATTTGTTTATTTATTTATTTTTATTAATAATAAAAGACTGATAAGGGAAAAAGGGGGATTTTTACTTTTGTTACTTTTAAAACTTTTATTTTCTTATTTTTACACAACTTTTTTTTAACTTTTTTTAACTTTATTACTTTGTCCCACTAGTGTACTTGAGGGCAGGAGGCCCTGATCCCTATTCTAATACACTGCACTATATGCGTAGTTCAGTGTATTACAGCTGTCAGCTACTCACTGACAGCAAGGCTTCCATAAATGGCATAGCTGGATGCCATTGTTAGGCGTCCGGTTGCTATAGCCACCATCGCCGGCCGCTATCGTGTAGCGGGCCGATGTAGCAGCTTAACCCCTAGGAAGCCGCTATCGCTATTGAAAGCGGCTTTCAAGGGGTTAATCAGCGGGGACACAGCGATCAGTCTCCGCAGAAGGAGCTGCGGCGACTGCTGTACGAGAAAGCAGCTGTTACAGCTCCTGTATGTGTCGGGAAGACGGCCGAAATGGCCGTTCCTCCCGCGACATACTATTCCAGCGCTGAGCGCGAACGATGCACTTAGCACGAAGGAATAGTACGTCGCTGAGCGCGAAGGAGTTAAGCATCAGTTTCCTAAAGTGTAATATTAGACTCCCTTTACAAGCGGAGACAATACGATTAAGCAAATATTTTCTTTACGTTTCCCAGTATATAATATGGTACAATAAATGGTGCCGTGAAAAAGTACAACTTGTCCTTCAAAAAACAATCCCTCATACGTTTTTTTTGGACCAAAAAATAAAAACTTATGGCTTCTGGAAGTTGGGGAGGAAAGAGCGAAAATGAAAAACCAAAAATAACTGTAAAAGTCAGGGGTTAAATATGAGGTTATAGGTAACATAAGTAATAATTCATGGCGTGATATATTTAGTAAAGTCCAGTTCATCTCATTCCACTATTGGACAGGAATAGTTGGTACACTGAAACTTGTAGAATTTCTAATTCTCTTGATGTAGGGATATGAATCTTGGACAATATGGGTGTAAGTATTAAAGGGGTTCTCTGCAAATAAACCTTGATCACTGTAAAATAAAAAATGTTATACAACTTTATAATATCCTTTGTGCTAAAATTTCTGTTTTAACTTTTGCTGTAATGGGATGAAAACACGGAGTGAAAACCCAAAGAAGCCAAATACTTCTCATGGCTAGTAATATGCTACAATTGTATCCAGCCTAAGCAATAATCTGTAAACTAAACAGCATGAACTCTAAGGCCTCATGCACACGACTGTAATGGCTTTTATTCTACTCAAATACGCATCCCTATTCATCCAAAGTCATCTGCGACTCATTCGCATATAGGCACGCTGTCCGCAAATACGTACCGTCATGCATCCTTAGTTCATCCGCATTTACGGATCCGCAAAAAAAAGAAATGGGAGTCTACAAATGATGTCACCACTATGTCGCAACCCCTTGAAAAGGTCACATGATCGCTCTGGCACCATTTTCTCTGGCATTTGTGCTTTGTGAGAGCTCTGATGGAATCCTCGGCTGATATTACTTTGGTTTCTGGCATTTCTTTCGTTGCAAGGATGCACTACCCACGTGTGGTTCATGCTCTCATGCTCTTCTGGACTGGCTCGTCTCTCGGCGATTCGGACAGTAAGCTATGCTGGAAGAAGAACCGAAGAGGAGGAGGAGGTACTGGGTTCACCCCATTGTCTCCCAACAGCCCAGAAAGGTGCATTTCCATACCCTGTATGCAGACCTGCGGCAGCACCCGGACAAGTTTCACAACTTCTGCTACATGTCGATTTCCAGCTTTGACCGACGGTGCATCTCGGAGGAACGGCTCATCGTTTCTCTCAGGTAAGAACACCAAATGTCCCTTTTGTCCATTGCTGCCATGTCACCTTGCTACAGGTAGTATAACCGTAGTTGTCCCCTTGGCCCATTGCCGCCATGTCTCCCTGCTACAAGTAGTATATAATTGTAGTTGTCCCCTGTGCACATTGCCGCCATGTCATAATGCTACAAGTAGTATATAACCGTAGTTGCCCCTGTGCCCATTGCCGCCATGTCACTCTGCTACAAGTACTACATAACCCTGGTTGTAGCCTTTGCCCATTGCCACCATGTCACCCTGGTACTGCTAGCACTAATTATTCGAAATATTTTTTTCACAGATTCCTGGCAACAGGGAACTCATTTGCATCACTGCATTTTGAATTTCTACTGGGGTGTTCCACCACTTCACAGATCATCTGTCTGACCTGCGAGGTCATCTGGCAGCGACTGAGAGCGACGATGATGCCACAGCCCAAGGCACAAGACTGGTTTCGGATTGCCGAGGGCTTTTACCAACAATCACAGTTTGCCAACTGTGTTGGCGCACTGGATGGTAAACACATTAGTGTGAAGAAGCCACCTCACTCATGGTACCTAGATTTCAATTACAAGCAGTATTTATTGGTGATGCTGTTCGCCTTGGCTGACAGCAACTACCAGTTTGTAATTGTAGATATAGGGGCCTATGGGAGCTCTACAGATGCTGGCATCTTCAGGGCTTCCAGAATGGGTGAACGGCTTCAGTCCAAACAGCTCTCCGTTCCAGAACCGAGACAACTGCCTGGATCTACTGGACCTCCTGCCCCATTTCTCATCGTGGCAGATGAAGGATTTGGACCATAAATTCTACGTACAGCACACATCGAGCTGAGCCTGCACCATAACCAATGGGCTGAAACTCTCCTGTAGCGGCAGGGACCAGACTGAGGTCTGATCTCCGCCGATTAACTCCCTAAATGGTGCGGTCAATTGCAACCGCAGCATTTGGTTGGTTTGTACGCTATCTGGATCCCTGTGACGCAATTGCGGGGGTGGCGATGTTTGCTATGGCAACTGTAGGCCTAACAATAGCCTACTGCTTGCCAAGTACAGAAGCCTATTAGGACCAGCTTAGATGCGGGACCTAATAAGCTTGCTGTCAGTTTATGACGGACAGGTCTAATACACTGCACTATGTATGTAGTGCAGTGTATTCGAATAGCGATCAGGTCTTCAGGCTTTCAAGTCCCCTAGTAGAAAGAAATATTTGAAAAAGTTATTAAAAATGTTGAATAAAAAAAAAAATAGTTTCACGTTACATAAACAAAAAAAAGCCTTTTTTCCCATAATAAAAGTTTTATTATAGGAAAACATTTAATACATTAAAAAAGTACACGTATTTGGTATCGCCGCTTCCTTAACGTCCCCAACTATAAAGCTTTAACTTTAACTGATTGTGACTAGAGATGAGCGAACCGGGACAACCGAACCCGGTTTCCGTCCGAACTTCCCGAAAAGTTCGGTTCGCAGCGAATCCGAACTTCACCGGGTTCGGCCGAACCCGTTTTGACCGAACCCGGCTACGTTTTGGCGCCTGCCACATGTTACATCTAAAATGGAGGATTTCACAAGATCACCTGACATCAGGCTACCCCATAATGCCTTGCAAACGGCTCTCCCAGCAAATCGGGAGGCAGCATAGGGGCGGGCTCAAGCCTGCAATAAAAGTCTATGCACGGAGCTCAGCGGCCATTTTACAGACAGGAGCTGTAGGGATAGCATCTCTGTGCAGTAAGGGAAAGCTTTAGGAATCTAAAAGGCAGGAATCCAGAAATCTAAGGGGCTCATCCACTACTCACTACTCAGCCAGTGTGTGAATACGCTTTTATAAGGGGCTCATCCCCATTGCATCCAACTTGCAATACAGGCAGGCTTTGTAGTACTACAACACCCAGCATTCCCTGAGTCAGTGCACAGTGGCTAATAGAAATTCTCATTCATTGCCATTTGCCAAGCCAGTGTCAGTGTGTGAATACGCTTTTAGAAGGGGCTCATCCCCGGCCGTTAACATAACAAACAATCCAACTTGCAATACAGGCAGCCTAGTAGTACTACAAGGCCCAGCATTCCCTGAGTGCACTGCAGCGAGGCTGATAGAAATTCTCATTCATTGCCATTTGCCAAGCCAGTGTCAGTGTGTGAATACGCTTTTAGAAGGGGCTCTGATATGTCTGGGAAAAAAAAGGTTGTGAAAGGACGGGGTAGAGGAAAACACCCATGCCGTCTCCTCTTCCAGTTGTTGGATCTGTTGGTGCCAGACCCAGTACCAGCATTTGTGGCACAATACATGTGCCCAGTTCCACTAGTAGCAGCTGCCATGTGCCTGCTGGTAGTAGTAGCACCAAGTCAGACTTGTCCATCTCCTCCGGTGGGCGGGTTTCTTTAGACAATACGGCCATTGTGGACTGGTTGGCTGGCTCGCGGTCATCTCAGCAGGCAGACTCTGACGATCTGGCTTCAAGCCAGGTTTCGTTGGATTCCAGATCCTCTACAGTTCCTTGGCACAGTGACAGTAGTAATATAGGTATTTCTAGTGTTTCCATTCCATCATCTATGTCTTCGCTCCCCCTTCCTAGCGGGAAGCCATCTTTGCTGAGAGTCCTAAGAGACATCTCCTCGGGTGCGAAGGAAGATACTGAACAACATAGTGATGATGATGATTTGTTTTCCACGAGTCAGCCAACGGAGTGTGTTGCGGCGGTGGTGGAGGTGGAAGCGGTGTCCGAGACGCATAGCTGCGGTAGTGGGGGT
Organism: Rhinoderma darwinii; assembly: GCF_050947455.1. Classification (NCBI taxonomy): domain Eukaryota; kingdom Metazoa; phylum Chordata; class Amphibia; order Anura; family Rhinodermatidae; genus Rhinoderma; species Rhinoderma darwinii. Next base: position 375,925 of record NW_027461708.1, read on the forward strand.
GTTGGTGGTGGTAGCCGTGGTGGCAGACGCAGTAATGAGGGGGGGCATGGAGCCCGCCATGATGTCACATCACATTCACAACACAGTGACAGAAGTGGCGGGGATGATGAGGAAGGCTATGATGATGATGTTGTTTTAGACAGGACGTGGGAACCAGGTGACGAGGTGATGACGGCGTCAGAGGAGGAGGGTAGTAGCGGCGACACTGGCCATCATAAACAGCCAAGCCGAGGTAAGGGCAGAAGTCAATCTGCAAAACGTTGCAGCGGTAGGGTCAGCTCAGGAGCCGGTGACGGCGACACTGATGCTGGTGTAGGCTCCCGAAAAAAGCCTGCCAGACAAGGGGCAAGCTCGGGTGGTGGTGGTGGTTGTGGTGGTGGTGGTGGACGTGGTACTACCTCTTTACGGTACTCTGCATTGTGGCAATTTTTCTGTACCTTCCCGGAGGACGAAAACATGGCACAGTGCCGTATCTGCAAGCAGAAAGTAAGGCGTGGGCAGGGCAGCAATGTAGGAACTACCGCTCTACGTAAACACATGGAGCGGCATCACAAGGCCATGTGGGACAATCGACATGCCCCACCATTATCATGTACATCTAATGAAGACCCCTCTGCCGCTGCTGCTCCGAGTCCCTGTCATCTAAGTAGCAGCCAGGCCTTATCCACCATGTCGTTGTCATCATCATCATCACTGTCATCTAGTGCTCCTCCTACGTCCCGTCAGTTATCCATTACGGAATCGTTGTCCATTAAGCAACAATATATACCCAGTCATCCACTTGTCGTGTGGCTTAATTCACACCTGGCTAAGTTGTTGGTGGTGCAGTCGCTGCCATACCACCTGGTCGACTCCACCGGCTTCAAGCAATTGATGGCGTGCTCTCAGCCTAGGTGGCGAATACCTAGCCGACATTACTTCTCCAAAACAGCTGTCCCTGCCTTGCACAAGCATGTGGAGGAAAAGGTGTGCCAGTCCTTCCAATTATCTGTGTGCAGCAGGGTACATGCCACCGTCGACACGTGGAGCAGCAACTATGGGCAGGGACAGTACATGTCTTTCACGGCCCACTGGGTCAATATTTTGCAGTCCGATGCACCACCGCAGCAATGCCAGGCATTACCACCTCCACGCTTGTATCTTTCTGGTTCAACTCCGGACACCAGGCGCCTACCATCCTCCTCCTCCTACTCCTCCTCCTTGCCTTCCTCCTTGGAGGTCTTCCCGTCCCCGACAGGACACAGCGTATCTTCCACTCCTCCTCCCTCCTCTTTTCATAGGTGCAAGGTGAAGCGCCACAACGCTGTCTTACACCTGCTGAGCCTGGGCGAGAAAAGCCACACAGGGCAGGAGCTGCTGCTCTGCATCAAGGAGGAAATCGCATGCTGGCTGTCTCCTCTGAAACTCACAATGGGCAATGTTGTCTCTGATAACGGCAAGAACGTTGTGGCTGCACTGCGTCTAGGTCACCTGACACACGCTCCTTGCATGGCACATGTGATCAATCTGGTCATAACACGCTTCTTAAAGTCATATGTTGGTTTGAAGGGTGTGCTGGCCATGTCCAGGAGGGTTTGCGTTCGCTTTAGATGTTCGTATGCATTTAAGCACGCCCTCCTGGACTTGCAGCGTCAAAACAATCTCCCAGAACACAGCCTGATTTGCGACGTTCCAACACGCTGGAATTCCACCCTGCACATGTTGGACCGTCTGTACGAACAGCGGAAAGCCGTGAATGATTTCCTGATGCAGCAGACGGGCAGCGTTTGGAGCCAGTGTAATTTCGAGCTCAGGCACTGGCAGCTGGTTAGAGACGCATGTCGCGTTTTGACGCCCTTTGAAGAGGTCACACGATTTGTGAGCCGCGACGCTAGCGGAATGAACGATGTTATGCCGCTGATATTCATTATGGAGCAAACGCTCACAGCGATGATTCAGCAAAGGATGGAGGAAGGATCACATCTGGCTATGGATGTTGAGGAGGAGGAGGAGGAGGATGAGGATGAGGAAACAGGACCTGAAGAGGAGCTGGATTTGGAGATGGAATCACAGGAAGGGATAGGGGACGAGGCAGCCGCACAACATGACAGTGATGGTGGTGATGACGAGTCTGACGACGACCTTGATGATGGACAACCATGGCAGTATGGGGCGGAGATGGAACCAACCGGGCCCTCTGAAACGCTGGCCAGGATGGCGAGCTGTATGCTTCGTTACTTGTGCGCTGACTGTCGTATTGTTAGCATGAAGCAAAGAGATGAGTACTGGATAGGCACACTTTTAGACCCTCGGTATAAAGCCAGAATGGGGGAGTTTTTTGCGCCTTCCGAGAGGGAGGCAAAATTGGCTTATTATCGAGAGAAGCTATGCAGCCAGCTTGTCACGGCTTTCAAACGGCAAACACCTGCTGCAAGCATGTCTGACCGGGGGGCCACTCTCCGCTCCCCACTGTCTCATCGTTCCACCGCCTCTGGCAGAGCTACCTCTGCAATAGGCGGCAGCCGCGGCAGCAGCGGCAGCAGCAGCAGCAGTAGCAGCCAATTCAGTTTGGAAAATATGATGACAACATTTTTACATCCAATACCCCGACCTGACACACATCGTAGTCACCAAAGGGATGTTCACCATCACCAGGTGCAGCACCTAAACAACCAGGTTCACTTGTACCTGGACTGTGCCCTTTCTCCGTCAGAAATGCTGATCCCAGACCCCATGGACTTCTGGGTCAGCAGATTGGATCATTGGCAAGAACTGGCCCAGTTTGCCATGGGTGTACTGTCTTGTCCACACTCCAGTGTAGCGTCAGAGAGGGTATTCAGCGCGGCAGGGGGGTTCGTCACCCCTAAGCGAACATGACTTGGATAAGTAGAGTCGAGTGCTCCATAAAACTTCCTTACTCTTTTAGGGATAAACACACCACACCAGATTGGATTTTAATGGCCACAGCAGCTGTTTATTAATACAAATTTTATGAAAATAAAATTTTTATAACCAAGCATTAAATAACCCAGAATTCCCCAAAATTGGAATTCTTCCGAAATACACATAACAGACCCTTAACAGGGTCAATATAAATAACATCAATAACATGACGAGGGGAAGCCCTTGAGGTTACCGCCACTTAGAAAAATAGCCATCTGCCACCACCACTTGCTTTTACCTCCAGCCGTAACTCGGCTCGAAGGCACCGCTCACTCCTGCAGATGGCTTTGCCCATAAAGCGCTTCAAAGGGGTAACACCCTAAGAAGCCTTCCACATATTTTGGGGGACGCATACCCCTGATGCGACCCCCCCACCAGTTTTACTGACCAACCTCAAGGACTCCCCCCCGCCACTGCGACATGTGCCTTGACCACCTCAAGCCCATGAGCTCCTCCACACCAACACATCTCTTTCAATCCCGTCTGCCAGGGCCAAACTCCACAAATCCATCCCCACCTCATTCAAATGCACCCCATCCTGCCTCCAGTAACACCCCACACCCGATTCCAGGTCCCTGTGCCTGACCACCACACCTCCATTTTTTGCCACAAATGCCGACACCGCCCTATTGACCTTTATCCTGGCTTTATTCAGCCTCTCCACGGATCGGGCCAAACGCCAGGTCCTTCTGGGCACAATATCCGACCAAACTATAAGAATCCTCGGGTGTAATGCCCATAAGCACAACAAATCGTGCTTAATGTCCCTAACTAAATCCCGAAAAGGGCGAACACCTAAATCGTTCCCCCCAACATGCAACACTAATATCTCAGGAACCCTATCTAGCTGTGTGTACACCTGAAATTCCTGCAACACCCTAGACCAAACCATCCCTCGAAAACCTAACCAATGCAGCACAGCATCATCCCGCGGAATCCTCAGTTGGCGTCCATCCGGGCGAACGTCCGCCCTCAGTGCGCCCCAATAAACAAAGGAATGCCCCAAGATCCAAACCAGACACGGGCGTGAACCTGTAAAAGAAAACACATACCACTTACCACCACCTATCACACTTCATCAACCCAGGCAGAACATACCCAAGCCATCTTCTAACAGACTTACAGCAATTGAGGCCGAACGTAAGAGCGGAAACGGTTAGACTCCCATCTCCCAATGCGCCTAACCCCCGCCTCATCCAACTCCCATCTCACCGCTTCAGTCGCTGCGCCAATGCGAAAAGAATGGGAAGAGTAATCCGTCGCCCGTATCCCACTTGCCAGTAGACAGCGCTTGAACACCGCCCCAAACTGAAACCTAGATAAAAAAGACCCATCCTCATGTCTCAATAAGGGAACCCCCGGTACCCCCACCCGTATCCCCAAGGCAGAAATGCAAAGTACCGGACACATCACCGAACCCTCAGTTGCAAACAAGACCACCCGCCTTCCCCTGCCTGTCTGGTCAGTTTTAGACCTGCGCAGCACGATCTCCGCAAAAAGCTCCACATCATCCTGACAAATGCCTCCCGCACGCGACACGCTCGGCGACACAAATTCACCCACTCTGAAAGCCCCAAAAAAAGCTAACGAAAAAGCTAAGCGAAACAATCGAGCCTCGAAACCCGAAGTACACACCCCCTCCACCGCCGTACCCAACAAACAAAGAATCCGGAACGAAACTGGCCGCCGCCTGTCAACCGACGCTCTCCCCCTTCGCAACCCTTTTAACGCTTGCACCGCTAGAAATTCTTTTGTCACATCCGAGAACCCATTCAACTTCAGACCGAACGCCACTGCAGACACAAACTTGTTCACTTTAGCCACTGACACACCTGAGTCATACGCGTCCCCCAGCCAATACAACAAAGCCACCAATCTGTCCCAGTCAGACCGAACGTCACCTAGTGCCCCCAACCAACGCTCCCATTGAGCCCAGCCAGCCCGATATGCTGCCCACGTAGAACTCGTCAAAGATCGCTCAATCAATGTTTCGGCTGCAGAGAGACCAAATCCCACAGATGATCCGGGCACACCTTGCCGATCCGATCTGCTGCCGGCGCCAGCTGGCGAAAACGATCCCACTGCGAGCGAGAAAGGGCATCAGCAACACAATTGTCCACCCCCGGCACATGCACCGCCACCACCCAAGCATTCAATGATAAACAAACGAACACAAAATGCCGCAACAGTTGAACCACCGGAGGAGACGACGCCGAGATATTATTGATAGCTAAAACAACCCCCATATTATCACAGTGGAAACGGATCTTCTTGTCCCTGAGCCTATCCCCCCAAATGGTCACAGCGACCACGATGGGAAATAGCTCGAGCAGGGCCAAGTTTTTTGTCAGACCGTGCTCCACCCAGCTATCAGGCCACCCCCTAGCACACCACTGTCCTCCACAATAGGCCCCAAAGCCGCCCCCTCCCGCGGCGTCCGTAAACAAATCCAAGTCCACGAAATCCAGAGCCCCAGCCATCCAAAGAGACCGACCGTTGTATTGCCCCAAAAACCGATGCCATACTAACAAATAAGCCCGATGTTCACCGCTCAACCTCACAAAATGATGTGGGGCCACCACCCCCGCAGTTGCCGCCGCCAAACGCCTACTAAAAACCCTGCCCATGGGCAATATCCGGCACACGAAATTCAACTTCCCCAAAACCGACTGCAAACTGCGTAACGTAACCTTCTTAAGCCGAGACAACGCCTGAACCTCCGCCCGCAGAGCCGTCAATTTGTCCTCCGGGAGCCTACATTCCATCAACACCAAGTCAATTTCAATGCCCAAAAAACGAATAACCGTGACCGGCCCCTCTGTTTTTTCCGGAGCCAAAGGGACACCAAACTCTCGCATCACGCCCTGCAAAGCATACAAAACATTAGCGCACACACCAGAATCACCCGGGCCAACACACAGAAAATCATCCAGGTAATGAATGACAGATCGTACACCTGCAACTTCCCGAACTACCCACTCTAAAAACTAACTAAAAATAGGCGCAAGATAGGGAGCAACCCATAGGCAGACAACGATCCACAAAAAATTCCCCTTCCCAAAAACAGCCCAACAACCTTTGACTCTTGGCATGAACCGGCAATAGCCGAAACGCTGCCTCAATGTCTGTTTTAGCTAACAAGGCACCTTCCCCCGCCTCCCGAACCAAAAGTACCGCCTTATCAAACGACGCATACACATCTGAACACAACTCCGGATCAATCCCATCGTTCACTGAAGCCCCCCGGGGAAAAGAAAGATGATGTATTAAGCGAAACTTGTTCGGCTCACGCTTAGCCACCACACCCAATGGGGAAACAACAAGATCCAGTACCGGGAGTTCTACAAAAGGTCCCGCCATGCGGCCCAAAATCACTTCTTTACGCAGCTTATCCGACACCACCCTAGAGTGTTGATAAGCAGACCGAAGATTGCGACGAGTGACCGGAACAACATAAGGAGGGGGAGGAATCACAAAACCCACACTAAAACCGTCTGCAAGCAACTGCGCCCCAGCCCTATCCGGATACCTACTTAGAAAGGGGGCCATCTTTTCCAACTTCACCGGCATCACCCCCTTGACCAGCTGTACCCCCTGTTCCACTTCCCTTTTTTCCTTTTCGCATACATTTTGACGCGCCACGGGACGACCCGCTGCAATGGGAACACACGTGTTTAAACTTGCATGTTGCCCCAAATTTACATTGGCCGTCGTTGAACTGCCAGCAAAAACCGAGCTTAGAACCAGCCCCTTGACCGGACTGACCGACCTGCCCTGCAGACCCCCCGCTCCCTGGAAAGGATTGTCCCGTCTTAACTGGAGCCGTCACCCTTAACCACAAACGCAATGTCTTTTTGATCCCATCTAATGCTGGGCCGCACCGCCTTCCTCTGCCGGAATTGCTCATCATACCGCAGCCAAGCCACCCCGCCGTACACCCGATGCGCCTCACCGATGGCATCCATATAGCAAAAAAGAGCAGAACAATGCTCCGTAGCCTTCTCCCCCACAACGCTAGCCAATATCGCAAAAGCCTGCAACCAATTCACAAACGTTTGCGGAATGAGCCTATATCGCCGCCGTTCCTCCTCCTCTTTCTTACTCTCATCCCTTTTTCCTTTATCCAAATTAAATTTTGCCAAAGGAAGAAGAGAAAAAATCTCCACATATTCATCCTTCCATATACGCTCGAGGCACCTCCTGTTTCAAATGCGCCCCCAACGGGCCCTCAAAGCATACATAAACCTCCCCCCTTGCCCTATCATCCAACCGCACCCTGTCACCCTCTTGCGACCCATCCGTTTGCACCGACACCGCCACAGCCCCCCCTGAACTACCTACAGGCACCCTGTCTTGAGGCTGTCCGATAACCGCCGGCGCCGCCACCCCCCCCCAAACCGCGACCGGAGCCACTCCCGCCGCCCCCGGGGCCCGCGACCCGTACAATTTATTTACCAGCTCGCGCAAGCAACCCACTAGATCCCTGAAACTACTACCACTTACCCCGGCCGACCCGCCGACATCCCTATTGCCCGACGCACCCCCCGCCATGTAAGTATTAGCAAAAGAGACAGAAGAGAAACACCCACCTGGCTGCTCAGGCGCTGTGATCCCGCCAGCCGGACGAACTTGAACACGCTGAAGCTCCTCCACCGCTCCTTCTTCAAACGCAACCACCGTCTGCGACCGCTGCCCACATCCACAATTTGAGCACGGAGATCCTTGCACAGATTGTCACGAAGGGCCGTCTTCCCTCTAGGCCCTGTTGCTGAAAGGGCCAGCCGCCTGCTGCCCGGTCCACGGTATCCAAACTTCGGACTGCACGCCACGGCCCACCGGACTCACCGTCCCCCTTGTAGAAGACCCAGCAACAGCCAGCCCCCTGATTGGCGCATCACCAGGCGGGGCTGCCGACATCCCAGGTACCTGCAATACGCCAGACGGCGGGGGGTATTTGGGAAGCCAGGAGCCAACCCCCCCTTACCGCCAAGCACCGCCGCGGCTGGGGATTTCTGCCAGACCGGGGTCCTTTAGGGGATGCAGCTCTCCCTGGAGACCGGCCTGCAGTGACCCTGGAGGGGCTTCCCCTGCGGCGCCGTGCCCGCCGGATTTCCTCAGGGCTTAATCTAGCTGGAGGGCGGGCACGCCGTGACCTGTGAGCAGGCACGGCATCAGACTGACCAGACTCAGGGATAATCCCCCCACTAGCCGGGGGGCTGAACAGCAGAGGGCTGCCCAGTGCTAACTCTATCACAGCAGGGGATGACATTGCAGGGGACGACAGTGCAGAAGCCACCCCTCCCCTCTCCCCGGACACCGCGCTATGTGAGCGCCGGAGCCCAGATGTCGGCGGCACAGCCATCCCTAATAGGCTCATCACTGCCTCTTCAAACCACCCTGCCTCCTGACCATCAGCCGCCACCCGGAGCCGCTCCACGAGTCCCTCAAAGGAAGACATCAGCCAGGTAAGATTGCAGCCGACTTCTGCTGCTGTTGCTTCCTACGCTGTCTGTCTCGATCTGAGGAAAACAGCTGGAAGCCGCGCTACTCACTCCCCCCTCCCCTCCCAGTCACTCCTCTTCCCTCCCCTAACAACCGTTTACTACCACCTATTAACTCCTTCCTGACACTCCCTCCTATCCCGTCATGGCGGCCTCCCTTTAGTCTTTCAGGGCGGCAGTGCGGCCGCTCCTAGATTGTCCGCCAACAGCTTGGAAAATCTCACGTTTCTGAAAATGAATCAAGCGTGGATGGGTGAGGATTTTAAAACCCCTGTGCCTGATGCCACTGATTAGATCTGACATTGCTGCTGCTGCCGCTGCCGCCTATTACTGCCGCCTGCTACTACGGGATTCTGTCCTGTCCACTCTTTTTTTAATGTTTCGCTGTTGGTGCTGCTACTACTTCTACCACCAATCCACCCCCAGTGCCGTCTGCTACAAGCAGGCCTGCCCCACCACAGGGCTTTGTCCTGTGACTGTTGTCCAGTCTCTTTTTTTAATGTGCTGCTACTACTACTACCACCCTTGCTGTCTGTGTTGGCTACCTCTACTTCCACCAATACACCTCCACTGCCGTCTGCTACAAGCAGGCCTGAGGCCTGCCCCACCACAGGGCTTTGTCCTCCTGTGACTGTCCAGTCTCTTTTTTTAATGTGCTGCTGCTACTACCAGTCTACCACCCTTGCTGTCTGTGTTGGCTACCTCTACTACCACCAATACACCTCCACTGCCGCCCGTCTGCTACAAGCAGGCCTGCCCCACCACAGGGCTTTGTCCTGTGACTGTTGTCCAGTGTCTTTTAATGTGCTGCTACTACTCACCCTTGCCAATAAAAAGGGTCAATTTTTGGAGGGCTTGTGAAAAGCCATTGCTTGTTGCTTTTACATTCATGTATGGAAGAACCCCGGCAGGCATCTGCCAATAAAAAGGGTCAAGTTTTGGAGGGCTTGTCAAAAGCCATTGCTTGTTGCTTTTACATTCATGTATGGAAGAACACCGGCAGGCATCTGCCAATAAAAAGGGTCAATTTTTGAAGGGCTTGTCAAAAGCCATTGCTTGTTGCTTTTACATCTATGTATGGAAGAACCCCGGCAGGCATCTGCCAAAAAAAAGGATCAATTTTTGGAGGGCTTGTCAAAAGCCATTGCTTGTTGCTTTTACATCTATGTATGGAAGAACTCCGGCAGGCATCTGCCAATAAAAAGGGTCAATTTTTGGAGGGCTTGTCAAAAGCCATTGCTTGTTGCTTTTACATTCATGTATGGAAGAACCCCGGCAGGCATCTGCCAATAAAAAGGGTAAATTTTTGGAGGGCTTGTCAAAAGCCATTGCTTGTTGCTTTTACATCTATGTATGGAAGAACCCCGGCAGGCATCTGCCAATAAAAAGGGTCAATTTTTGGAGGGCTTGTCAAAAGCCATTGCTTTTTGCTTTTACATCTATGTATGGAAGAACCCCGGCAGGCATCTGCCAAAAAAAAGGGTACATTTTTGGAGGGCTTGTCAAAAGCCATTGCTTGTTGCTTTTACATCCATGTATGGAAGAACCCCGGCAGGCATCTGCCACTAAAAAGGGTCAATTTTTGGAGGGCTTGTCAAAAGTCATTGCTTGTTGCTTTTACATCTATGTATGGAAGAACCCCGGCAGGCATCTGCCAAAAAAAGGGTCAATTTTTGGAGGGCTTGTCAAAAGCCATTGCTTGTTGCTTTTACATCTATGTATGGAAGAACCCCGGCAGGCATCTGCCAAAAAAAGGGTCAATTTTTGGAGAGCTTGTCAAAAGCCATTGCTTGTTGCTTTTACATTCATGTATGGAAGAACCCCGGCAGGCATCTGGCAAAAAAAAGGGTCAATTTTTGGAGGGCTTGTCAAAAGCCATTGCTTGTTGCTTTTACATCTATGTATGGAAGAACCCCGGCAGGCATCTGCCAAAAAAAAGGGTCAATTTTTGGATGGCTTGTCAAAAGCAATTGCTTGTTGCTTTTACATCCATGTATGAAAGAACCCCGGCAGGCATCTGCCAATAAAAAGGGTAAATTTTTGGAGGGCTTGTCAAAAGCCATTGCTTTTTGCTTTTACATCTATGTATGGAAGAACCCCGGCAGGCATCTGCCAAAAAAAAGGATACATTTTTGGAGGGCTTGTCAAAAGCCATTGCTTGTTGCTTTTACATCCATGTATGGAAGAACCCCGGCAGGCATCTGCCACTAAAAAGGGTCAATTTTTGGAGGGCTTGTCAAAAGTCATTGCTTGTTGCTTTTACATCTATGTATGGAAGAACCCCGGCAGGCATCTGCCAAAAAAAGGGTCAATTTTTGGAGGGCTTGTCAAAAGCCATTGCTTGTTGCTTTTACATCTATGTATGGAAGAACCCCGGCAGGCATCTGCCAAAAAAAGGGTCAATTTTTGGAGGGCTTGTCAAAAGCCATTGCTTGTTGCTTTTACATCCATGTATGGAAGAACCCCGGCAGGCATCTGCCAATAAAAAGGGTCAATTTTTGGAGGGCTTGTCAAAAGCCATTGCTTGTTGCTTTTACATCCATGTATGGAAGAACCCCGGCAGGCATCTGCCAATAAAAAGGGTCAATTTTTGGAGGGCTTGTCAAAAGCCATTGCTTGTTGCTTTTACATCCATGTATGGAAGGACCCCGGCAGGCATCTGCCAATAAAAAGGGTCAATTTTTGGAGGGCTTGTCAAAAGCCATTGCTTGTTGCTTTTACATTCATGTATGGAAGAACCCCGGCAGGCATCTGCCATTAAAAAGGGTCAATTTTTGGAGGGCTTGTCAAAAGCCATTGCTTGTTGCTTTTACATCCATGTATGGAAGAACCCCGGCAGGCATATGCCAATAAAAAGGGTCAATTTTTGGAGGGCTTGTCAAAAGCCATTGCTTGTTGCTTTTACATCCATGTATGGAAGAACCCCGGCAGGCATCTGCCAAAAAAAAGGGTCAATTTTTGGAGGGCTTGTCAAAAGCCATTGCTTGTTGCTTTTACATTCATGTATGGAAGAACCCCGGCAGGCATCTGCCAAAAAAAGGGTCAATTTTTGGAGGGCTTGTCAAAAGCCATTGCTTGTTGCTTTTACATCTATGTATGGAAGAACCCCGGCAGGCATCTGCCAATAAAAAGGGTCAATTTTTGGAGGGCTTGTCAAAAGCCATTGCTTGTTGCTTTTACATCTATGTATGGAAGAACCCCGGCAGGCATCTGCCAATAAAAAGGGTCAATTTTTGGAGGGCTTGTCAAAAGCCATTGCTTGTTGCTTTTACATCCATGTATGGAAGAACCCCGGCAGGCATCTGCCAATAAAAAGGGTCAATTTTTGGAGGGCTTGTCAAAAGCCATTGCTTGTTGCTTTTACATCCATGTATGGAAGAACCCCGGCAGGCATCTGCCAATAAAAAGGGTCAATTTTTGGAGGGCTTGTCAAAAGCCATTGCTTGTTGCTTTTACATCCATGTATGGAAGAACCCCGGCAGGCATCTGCCAATAAAAAGGGTCAATTTTTGGAGGGCTTGTCAAAAGCCATTGCTTGTTGCTTTTACATTCATGTATGGAAGAACCCCGGCAGGCATCTGCCATTAAAAAGGGTCAATTTTTGGAGGGCTTGTCAAAAGCCATTGCTTGTTGCTTTTACATCCATGTATGGAAGTACCCCGGCAGGCATATGCCAATAAAAAGGGTCAATTTTTGGAGGGCTTGTCAAAAGCCATTGCTTGTTGCTTTTACATCCATGTATGGAAGAACCCCGGCAGGCATCTGCCAATAAAAAGGGTCAATTTTTGGAGGGCTTGTCAAAAGCCATTGCTTGTTGCTTTTACATCCATGTATGGAAGAACCCCGGCAGGCATCTGCCAAAAACAGGGTAAATTTTTGGAGGGCTTGTCAAAAGCCATTGCTTGTTGCTTTTACATCCATGTATGGAGGAACCCCGGCAGGCATCTGCCAAAAAAAGGGTCAATTTTTGGAAGGCTTGTCAAAAGCCATTGCTTGTTGCTTTTACATTCATGTATGGAAGAACCCCGGCAGGCATCTGCCAATAAAAAGGGTACATTTTTGGAGGGCTTGTCAAAAGCCATTGCTTGTGGCTTTTACATTCATGTATGGAAGAACCCCGGCAGGCATCTGCCACTAAAAAGGGTACATTTTTGGAGGGCTTGTCAAAAGCCATTGCTTGTTGCTTTTACATCTATGTATGGAAGAACCCCGGCAGGCATCTACCAATAAAAAGGGTAAATTTTTGGAGGGCTTGTGAAAAGCCATTGCTTGTTGCTTTTACATCCATGTATGGAAGAACCCCGGCAGGCATCTGCCAATAAAAAGGGTAAATTTTTGGAGGGCTTGTCAAAAGCCATTGCTTGTTGCTTTTACATCTATGTATGGAAGAACCCCGGCAGGCATCTGCCAATAAAAAGGGTCAATTTTTGGAGGGCTTGTCAAAAGCCATTGCTTGTTGCTTTTACATCTATGTATGGAAGAACCCCGGCAGGCATCTGCCAAAAAAAGGGTCAATTTTTGGGGGGCTTGTCAAAAGCCATTGCTTGTTGCTTTTACATCCATGTATGGAAGAACCCCGGCAGGCATCTGCCAATAAAAAGGGTCAATTTTTGGAGGGCTTGTCAAAAGCCATTGCTTGTTGCTTTTACATCCATGTATGGAAGAACCCCGGCAGGCATCTGCCAATAAAAAGGGTCAATTTTTGGAGGGCTTGTCAAAAGCCATTGCTTGTTGCTTTTACATCCATGTATGGAAGAACCCCGGCAGGCATCTGCCAATAAAAAGGGTCAATTTTTGGAGGGCTTGTCAAAAGCCATTGCTTGTTGCTTTTACATTCATGTATGGAAGAACCCCGGCAGGCATCTGCCATTAAAAAGGGTCAAATTTTGGAGGGCTTGTCAAAAGCCATTGCTTGTTGCTTTTACATCCATGTATGGAAGAACCCCGGCAGGCATATGCCAATAAAAAGGGTCAATTTTTGGAGGGCTTGTCAAAAGCCATTGCTTGTTGCTTTTACATCCATGTATGGAAGAACCCCGGCAGGCATCTGCCAATAAAAAGGGTCAATTTTTGGAGGGCTTGTCAAAAGCCATTGCTTGTTGCTTTTACATCCATGTATGGAAGAACCCCGGCAGGCATCTGCCAAAAACAGGGTAAATTTTTGGAGGGCTTGTCAAAAGCCATTGCTAGTTGCTTTTACATTCATGTATGGAAGAACCCCGGCAGGCATCTGCCAAAAAAAAGGGTACATTTTTGGAGGGCTTGTCAAAAGCCATTGCTTGTTGCTTTTACATCCATGTATGGAAGAACCCCCGGCAGGCATCTGCCAAAAAAAGGGTCAATTTTTGGAGGGCCTGTCAAAAGCTATTGCTTGTTGCTTTTACATCTATGTATGGAAGAACCCCGGCAGGCATCTGCCAAAAAAAGGGTCAATTTTTGGAGGGCTTGTCAAAAGCCATTGCTTGTTGCTTTTACATCTATGTATGGAAGAACCCCGGCAGGCATCTGCCAAAAAAAAGGGTCAATTTTTGGAGGGCTTGTCAAAAGCCATTGCTTGTTGCTTTTACATTCATGTATGGAAGAACCCCGGCAGGCATCTGCCCAAAAAAGGGTCAATTTTTGGAGGGCTTGTCAAAAGCCATTGCTTGTTGCTTTTACATCCATGTATGGAAGAACCCCGGCAGGCATCTGCCAAAAAAAAGGGTCAATTTTTGGAGGGCTTGTCAAAAGCCATTGCTTGTTGCTTTTACATCTATGTATGGAAGAACCCCGGCAGGCATCTGCCAAAAAAAAGGGTAAATTTTTGGATGGCTTGTCAAAAGCCATTGCTTGTTGCTTTTACATCCATGTATGGAAGAACCCCGGCAGGCATCTGCCAATAAAAAGGGTCAATTTTTGGAGGGCTTGTCAAAAGCCATTGCTTTTTGCTTTTACATCTATGTATGGAAGAACCCCGGCAGGCATCTGCCAAAAAAAAGGGTACATTTTTGGAGGGCTTGTCAAAAGCCATTGCTTGTTGCTTTTACATCCATGTATGGAAGAACCCCGGCAGGCATCTGCCACTAAAAAGGGTCAATTTTTGGAGGGCTTGTCAAAAGACATTGCTTGTTGCTTTTACATCTATGTATGGAAGAACCCCGACAGGCATCTGCCAATAAAAAGGGTCAATTTTTGGAGGGCTTGTCAAAAGCCATTGCTTGTTGCTTTTACATCCATGTATGGAAGAACCCCGACAGGAATCTGCCAATAAAAAGAGTCAATTTTTGGAGGGCTTGTCAAAAGCCATTGCTTGTTGCTTTTACATCTATGTATGGAAGAACCCCGGCAGGCATCTGCCAAAAAAAAGGGTCAATTTTTGGAGGGCTTGTCAAAAGCCATTGCTTGTTGCTTTTACATTCATGTATGGAAGAACCCCGGCAGGCATCTGCCACTAAAAAGGGTCCATTTTTGGAGGGCTTGTCAAAAGCCATTGCTTGTTGCTTTTACATCCATGTATGGAAGAACCCCGGCAGGCATCTGCCAAAAAAAGGGGTCCATTTTTGGAGGGCTTGTCAAAAGCCATTGCTTGTTGCTTTTACATCCATGTATGGAAGAACCCCGGCAGGCATCTGCCAATAAAAAGGGTAAATTTTTGGAGGGCTTGTCAAAAGTCATTGCTTGTTGCTTTTACATCTATGTATGGAAGAACCCCGGCAGGCATCTGCCACTAAAAAGGGTCAATTTTTGGAGGGCTTGTGAAAAGCCATTGCTTGTTGCTTTTACATCTATGTATGGAAGAACCCCGGCAGGCATCTGCCCAAAAAAAGTGTCCATTTTTGGAGGGCTTGTCAAAAGCCATTGCTTGTTGCTTTTACATCCATGTATGGAAGAACCCCGGCAGGCATCTGCCAATAAAAAGGGTCAATTTTTGGAGGGCTTGTCAAAAGTCATTGCTTGTTGCTTTTACATCTATGTATGGAAGAACCCCGGCAGGCATCTGCCAAAAAAAAGGGTCAATTTTTGGAGGGCTTGTCAAAAGCCATTGCTTGTTGCTTTTACATCCATGTATGGAAGAACCCCGGCAGGCATCTGCCAATAAAAAGGGTCAATTTTTGGAGGGCTTGTCAAAAGCCATTGCTTGTTGCTTTTACATCTATGTATGGAAGAACCCCGGCAGGCATCTGCCAATAAAAAGGGTCAATTTTTGGAGGGCTTGTCAAAAGCCATTGCTTGTTGCTTATACATCTATGTATGGAAGAACCCCGGCAGGCATCTGCCAAAAAAAAGGGTTCATTTTTGGAGGGCTTGTCAAAAGCCATTGCTTGTTGCTTTTACATCCATGTATGGAAGAACCCCGGCAGGCATCTGCCAATAAAAAGGGTCAATTTTTGGAGGGCTTGTCAAAAGCCAATGCTTGTTGCTTTTACATCTATGTATGGAAGAACACCGGCAGGCATCTGCCAATAAAAAGGGTCAATTTTTGGAGGGCTTGTCAAAAGCCATTACTTGTTGCTTTTACCTCCATGTATGGAAGAACCCCGGCAGGCATCTACCAATAAAAAGGGTAAATTTTAGGAGGGCTTGTGAAAAGCCATTGCTTGTTGCTTTTACATCCATGTATGGAAGAACCCCGGCAGGCATCTGCCAATAAAAAGGGTCAATTTTTGGAGGGCTTATAAAAAGCCATTGCTTGTTGCTTTTACATCTATGTATGTAAGAACCCCGGCAGGCATCTGCCAATAAAAAGGGTCAATTTTTGGAGGGCTTGTCAAAAGCCATTGCTTGTTGCTTTTACATCCATGTATGGAAGAACCCCGGCAGGCATCTGCCAATAAAAAGGGTCAATTTTTGGAGGGCTTGTCAAAAGCCATTGCTTGTTGCTTTTACATCCATGTATGGAAGAACCCCCGGCAGGCATCTGCCAATAAAAAGGGTCAATTTTTGGAGGGCTTGTCAATAGCCATTGCTTGTTGCTTTTACGTTCATGTATGGAAGAACCCCGGCAGGCATCTGCCATTAAAAAGGGTCAATTTTTGGAGGGCTTGTCAAAAGCCATTGCTTGTTGCTTTTACATCCATGTATGGATGAACCCCGGCAGGCATATGCCAATAAAAAGGGTCAATTTTTGGAGGGCTTGTCAAAAGCCATTGCTTGTTGCTTTTACATCCATGTATGGAAGAACCCCGGCAGGCATCTGCCAAAAACAGGGTCAATTTTTGGAGGGCTTGTCAAAAGCCATTGCTTGTTGCTTTTACATCCATGTATGGAAGAACCACGGCAGGCATCTGCCAATAAAAAGGGTCAATTTTTGGAGGGCTTGTCAAAAGCCATTGCTAGTTGCTTTTACATTCATGTATGGAAGAACCCCGGCACGCATCTGCCAATAAAAAGGGTACATTTTTGGAGGGCTTATCAAAAGCCATTGCTTGTGGCTTTTACATTCATGTATGGAAGAACCCCGGCAGGCATCTGCCAAAAAAAAGGGTCAATTTTTGGAGGGCTTGTCAAAAGCCATTGCTTGTTGCTTTTACATCTATGTATGGAAGAACCCCGGCACACATCTGCCAAAAAAAGGGTCAATTTTTGGAGGGCTTGTCAAAAGCCATTGCTTGTTGCTTTTACATCCATGTATGGAAGAACCCCGACAGGCACCTGCCAATAAAAAGGGTCAATTTTTGGAGGGCTTGTCAAAAGCCATTGCTTGTTGCTTTTAAATCTATGTATGGAAGAACCCCGGCAGGCATCTGCCAAAAAAAAGGGTCAATTTTTGGAGGGCTTGTCAAAAGCCATTGCTTGTTGCTTTTACATTCATGTATGGAAGAACCCCGGCAGGCATCTGCCAAAAAAAAGGGTCAATTTTTGGAGGGCTTGTCAAAAGCCATTGCTTGTTGCTTTTACATCTATGTATGGAAGAACCCCGGCAGGCATCTGCCAAAAAAAAGGGTCAATATTTGGATGGCTTGTCAAAAGCCATTGCTTGTTGCTTTTACATCCATGTATGGAAGAACCCCGGCAGGCATCTGCCAATAAAAAGGGTCAATTTTTGGAGGGCTTGTCAAAAGCCATTGCTTTTTGCTTTTACATCTATGTATGGAAGAACCCCGGCAGGCATCTGCCACTAAAAAGGGTCAATTTTTGGAGGGCTTGTCAAAAGTCATTGCTTGTTGCTTTTACATCTATGTATGGAAGAACCCCGGCAGGCATCTGCCAAAAAAAGGGTCAATTTTTGGAGGGCTTGTCAAAAGCCATTGCTTGTTGCTTTTACATCTATGTATGGAAGAACCCCGACAGGCATCTGCCAATAAAAAGGGTCAATTTTTGGAGGGCTTGTCAAAAGCCATTGCTTGTTGCTTTTACATTCATGTATGGAAGAACCCCGGCAGGCATCTGCCAAAAAAAGGGTCAATTTTTGGAGGGCTTGTCAAAAGCCATTGCTTGTTGCTTTTACATCCATGTATGGAAGAACCCCGGCAGGCATCTGCCAAAAAAAGGGTCAATTTTTGGAGGGCTTGTCAAAAGCCATTGCTTGTTGCTTTTACATCCATGTATGGAAGAACCCCCGGCAGGCATCTGCCAATAAAAAGGGTCAATTTTTGGAGGGCTTGTCAAAAGCCATTGCTTGTTGCTTTTACATTCATGTATGGAAGAACCCCGGCAGGCATCTGCCAATAAAAAGGGTCAATTTTTGGAGGGCTTGTCAAAAGCCATTGCTTGTTGCTTTTACATTCATGTATGGAAGATCCCCGGCAGGCATCTGCCAAAAAAAAGGGAACATTTTTGGAGGGCTTGTCAAAAGCCATTGCTTGTTGCTTTTACATCCATGTATGGAAGAACCCCGGCCGGCATCTGCCACTAAAAAGGGTCAATTTTTGGAGGGCTTGTCAAAAGTCATTGCTTGTTGCTTTTACATCTATGTATGGAAGAACCCCGGCAGGCATCTGCCAAAAAAAGGGTCAATTTTTGGAGGGCTTGTCAAAAGCCATTGCTTGTTGCTTTTACATCTATGTATGGAAGAACCCCGGCAGGCATCTGCCAAAAAAAAGGGTCAATTTTTGGAGGGCTTGTCAAAAGCCATTGCTTGTTGCTTTTACATTCATGTATGGAAGAACCCCGGCAGGCATCTGCCCAAAAAAGGGTCAATTTTTGGAGGGCTTGTCAAAAGCCATTGCTTGTTGCTTTTACATTCATGTATGGAAGAACCCCGGCAGGCATCTGCCAAAAACAAAGGGTCAATTTTTGGAGGGCTTGTCAAAAGCCATTGCTTGTTGCTTTTACATCTATGTATGGAAGAACCCCGACAGGCATCTGCCAAAAAAAAGGGTAAATTTTTGGAGGGCTTGTCAAAAGCCATTGCTTGTTGCTTTTACATCCATGTATGGAAGAACCCCGGCAGGCATCTGCCAAAAAAAAGGGTCAATTTTTGGAGGGCTTGTCAAAAGCCATTGCTTGTTGCTTTTACATTAATGTATGGAAGAACCCCGGCAGGCATCTGCCAATAAAAAGGGTCAATTTTTGGAGGGCTTGTCAAAAGCCATTGCTTTTTGCTTTTACATCTATGTATGGAAGAACCCCGACAGGCATCTGCCAATAAAAAGGGTAAATTTTTGGAGGGCTTGTCAAAAGCCATTGCTTGTTGCTTTTACATCCATGTATGGAAGAACCCCGACAGGCATCTGCCAATAAAAAGGGTCAATTTTTGGAGGGCTTGTCAAAAGCCATTGCTTGTTGCTTTTACATCCATGTATGGAAGAACCCCGACAGGCATCTGCCAATAAAAAGGGTCAATTTTTGGAGGGCTTGTCAAAAGCCATTGCTTGTTGCTTTTACATCCATGTATGGAAGAACCCCGGCAGGCATCTGCCAAAAAAAAAGGGTCAATTTTTGGAGGGCTTGTCAAAAGCCATTGCTTGTTGCTTTTACATTCATGTATGGAAGAACCCCGGCAGGCATCTGCCACTAAAAAGGGTCCATTTTTGGAGGGCTTGTGAAAAGCCATTGCTTGTTGCTTTTACATCTATGTATGGAAGAACCCCGGCAGGCATCTGCCCAAAAAAAGTGTCCATTTTTGGAGGGCTTGTCAAAAGCCATTGCTTGTTGCATTTACATCCATGTATTGAAGAACCCCGGCAGGCATCTGCCAATAAAAAGGGTCAATTTTTGGAGGGCTTGTCAAAAGCCATTGCTTGTTGCTTTTACATTCATGTATGGAAGAACCCCGGCAGGCATCTGCCAAAAAAAAGGGTCAATTTTTGGAGGGCTTGTCAAAAGTCATTGCTTGTTGCTTTTACATCTATGTATGGAAGAACCCCGGCAGGCATCTGCCAAAAAAAAGGGTCAATTTTTGGAGGGCTTGTCAATAGCCATTGCTTGTTGCTTTTACGTTCATGTATGGAAGAACCCCGGCAGGCATCTGCCATTAAAAAGGGTCAATTTTTGGAGGGCTTGTCAAAAGCCATTGCTTGTTGCTTTTACATCCATGTATGGAAGAACCCCGGCAGGCATATGCCAATAAAAAGGGTCAATTTTTGGAGGGCTTGTCAAAAGCCATTGCTTGTTGCTTTTACATCCATGTATGGAAGAACCCCGGCAGGCATCTGCCAAAAACAGGGTCAATTTTTGGAGGGCTTGTCAAAAGCCATTGCTTGTTGCTTTTACATCCATGTATGGAAGAACCCCGGCAGGCATCTGCCAAAAACAGGGTCAATTTTTGGAGGGCTTGTCAAAAGCCATTGCTTGTTGCTTTTACATCTATGTATGGAAGAACCCCGGCAGGCATCTGCCAATAAAAAGGGTCAATTTTTGGAGGGCTTGTCAAAAGCCATTGCTAGTTGCTTTTACATTCATGTATGGAAGAACCCCGGCACGCATCTGCCAATAAAAAGGGTACATTTTTGGAGGGCTTATCAAAAGCCATTGCTTGTGGCTTTTACATTCATGTATGGAAGAACCCCGGCAGGCATCTGCCAAAAAAAAGGGTCAATTTTTGGAGGGCTTGTCAAAAGCCATTGCTTGTTGCTTTTACATCTATGTATGGAAGAACCCCGGCACACATCTGCCAAAAAAAGGGTCAATTTTTGGAGGGCTTGTCAAAAGCCATTGCTTGTTGCTTTTACATCCATGTATGGAAGAACCCCGACAGGCACCTGCCAATAAAAAGGGTCAATTTTTGGAGGGCTTGTCAAAAGCCATTGCTTGTTGCTTTTAAATCTATGTATGGAAGAACCCCGGCAGGCATCTGCCAAAAAAAAGGGTCAATTTTTGGAGGGCTTGTCAAAAGCCATTGCTTGTTGCTTTTACATTCATGTATGGAAGAACCCCGGCAGGCATCTGCCAATAAAAAGGGTCAATTTTTGGAGGGCTTGTCAAAAGCCATTGCTTTTTGCTTTTACATCTATGTATGGAAGAACCCCGGCAGGCATCTGCCACTAAAAAGGGTCAATTTTTGGAGGGCTTGTCAAAAGTCATTGCTTGTTGCTTTTACATCTATGTATGGAAGAACCCCGGCAGGCATCTGCCAAAAAAAGGGTCAATTTTTGGAGGGCTTGTCAAAAGCCATTGCTTGTTGCTTTTACATCTATGTATGGAAGAACCCCGACAGGCATCTGCCAATAAAAAGGGTCAATTTTTGGAGGGCTTGTCAAAAGCCATTGCTTGTTGCTTTTACATTCATGTATGGAAGAACCCCGGCAGGCATCTGCCAAAAAAAGGGTCAATTTTTGGAGGGCTTGTCAAAAGCCATTGCTTGTTGCTTTTACATCCATGTATGGAAGAACCCCCGGCAGGCATCTGCCAATAAAAAGGGTCAATTTTTGGAGGGCTTGTCAAAAGCCATTGCTTGTTGCTTTTACATTCATGTATGGAAGAACCCCGGCAGGCATCTGCCAATAAAAAGGGTCAATTTTTGGAGGGCTTGTCAAAAGCCATTGCTTGTTGCTTTTACATTCATGTATGGAAGAACCCCGGCAGGCATCTGCCAAAAAAAAGGGTACATTTTTGGAGGGCTTGTCAAAAGCCATTGCTTGTTGCTTTTACATCCATGTATGGAAGAACCCCGGCCGGCATCTGCCACTAAAAAGGGTCAATTTTTGGAGGGCTTGTCAAAAGTCATTGCTTGTTGCTTTTACATCTATGTATGGAAGAACCCCGGCAGGCATCTGCCAAAAAAAGGGTCAATTTTTGGAGGGCTTGTCAAAAGCCATTGCTTGTTGCTTTTACATCTATGTATGGAAGAACCCCGGCAGGCATCTGCCAAAAAAAAGGGTCAATTTTTGGAGGGCTTGTCAAAAGCCATTGCTTGTTGCTTTTACATTCATGTATGGAAGAACCCCGGCAGGCATCTGCCCAAAAAAGGGTCAATTTTTGGAGGGCTTGTCAAAAGCCATTGCTTGTTGCTTTTACATTCATGTATGGAAGAACCCCGGCAGGCATCTGCCAAAAACAAAGGGTCAATTTTTGGAGGGCTTGTCAAAAGCCATTGCTTGTTGCTTTTACATCTATGTATGGAAGAACCCCGACAGGCATCTGCCAAAAAAAAGGGTACATTTTTGGAGGGCTTGTCAAAAGCCATTGCTTGTTGCTTTTACATCCATGTATGGAAGAACCCCGGCAGGCATCTGCCAAAAAAAAGGGTCAATTTTTGGAGGGCTTGTCAAAAGCCATTGCTTGTTGCTTTTACATTAATGTATGGAAGAACCCCGGCAGGCATCTGCCAATAAAAAGGGTCAATTTTTGGAGGGCTTGTCAAAAGCCATTGCTTTTTGCTTTTACATCTATGTATGGAAGAACCCCGACAGGCATCTGCCAATAAAAAGGGTCAATTTTTGGAGGGCTTGTCAAAAGCCATTGCTTGTTGCTTTTACATCCATGTATGGAAGAACCCCGACAGGCATCTGCCAATAAAAAGGGTCAATTTTTGGAGGGCTTGTCAAAAGCCATTGCTTGTTGCTTTTACATCCATGTATGGAAGAACCCCGACAGGCATCTGCCAATAAAAAGGGTCAATTTTTGGAGGGCTTGTCAAAAGCCATTGCTTGTTGCTTTTACATCCATGTATGGAAGAACCCCGGCAGGCATCTGCCAAAAAAAAGGGTCAATTTTTGGAGGGCTTGTCAAAAGCCATTGCTTGTTGCTTTTACATTCATGTATGGAAGAACCCCGGCAGGCATCTGCCACTAAAAAGGGTCCATTTTTGGAGGGCTTGTGAAAAGCCATTGCTTGTTGCTTTTACATCTATGTATGGAAGAACCCCGGCAGGCATCTGCCCAAAAAAAGTGTCCATTTTTGGAGGGCTTGTCAAAAGCCATTGCTTGTTGCATTTACATCCATGTATGGAAGAACCCCGGCAGGCATCTGCCAATAAAAAGGGTCAATTTTTGGAGGGCTTGTCAAAAGCCATTGCTTGTTGCTTTTACATTCATGTATGGAAGAACCCCGGCAGGCATCTGCCAAAAAAAAGGGTCAATTTTTGGAGGGCTTGTCAAAAGTCATTGCTTGTTGCTTTTACATCTATGTATGGAAGAACCCCGGCAGGCATCTGCCAAAAAAAAGGGTCAATTTTTGGAGGGCTTGTCAAAAGCCATTGCTTGTTGCTTTTACATCCATGTATGGAAGAACCCCGGCAGGCATCTGCCAAAAAAAAGGGTCAATTTTTGGAGGGCTTGTCAAAAGCCATTGCTTGTTGCTTTTACATCCATGTATGGAAGAACCCCGGCAGGCATCTGCCAATAAAAAGGGTCAATTTTTGGAGGGCTTGTCAAAAGCCATTGCTTGTTGCTTTTACATCCATGTATGAAAGAACCCCGGCAGGCATCTGCCAATAAAAAGGGTCAATTTTTGGAGGGCTTGTGAAAAGCCATTGCTTGTTGCTTTTACATCTATGTATGGAAGAACCCCGGCAGGCATCTGCCAATAAAAAGGGTCAATTTTTGGAGGGCTTGTCAAAAGCCATTGCTTGTTGCTTTTACATCCATGTATGGAAGAACCCCGGCAGGCATCTGCCAATAAAAAGGGTCAATTTTTGGAGGGCTTGTCAAAAGCCATTGCTTGTTGCTTTTACATCCATGTATGAAAGAACCCCGGCAGGCATCTGCCAATAAAAAGGGTCAATTTTTGGAGGGCTTGTGAAAAGCCATTGCTTGTTGCTTTTACATCTATGTATGGAAGAACCCCGGCAGGCATCTGCCAATAAAAAGGGTCAATTTTTGGAGGGCTTGTCAAAAGCCATTGCTTGTTGCTTATACATCTATGTATGGAAGAACCCCGGCAGGCATCTGCCAAAAAAAAGGGTTCATTTTTGGAGGGCTTGTCAAAAGCCATTGCTTGTTGCTTTTACATCCATGTATGGAAGAACCCCGGCAGGCATCTGCCAATAAAAAGGGTCAATTTTTGGAGGGCTTGTCAAAAGCCAATGCTTGTTGCTTTTACATCTATGTATGGAAGAACACCGGCAGGCATCTGCCAATAAAAAGGGTCAATTTTTGGAGGGCTTGTCAAAAGCCATTACTTGTTGCTTTTACCTCCATGTATGGAAGAACCCCGGCAGGCATCTACCAATAAAAAGGGTAAATTTTAGGAGGGCTTGTGAAAAGCCATTGCTTGTTGCTTTTACATCCATGTATGGAAGAACCCCGGCAGGCATCTGCCAATAAAAAGGGTCAATTTTTGGAGGGCTTATAAAAAGCCATTGCTTGTTGCTTTTACATCTATGTATGTAAGAACCCCGGCAGGCATCTGCCAATAAAAAGGGTCAATTTTTGCAGGGCTTGTCAAAAGCCATTGCTTGTTGCTTTTACATCAATGTATGGAAGAACCCCGGCAGGCATCTGCCAATAAAAAGGGTCAATTTTTGGAGGGCTTGTCAAAAGCCATTGCTTGTTGCTTTTACATCCATGTATGGAAGAACCCCGGCAGGCATCTGCCAATAAAAAGGGTCAATTTTTGGAGGGCTTGTCAAAAGCCATTGCTTGTTGCTTTTACATTCATGTATGGAAGAACCCCGGCAGGCATCTGCCAAAAAAATGGGTCAATTTTTGGAGGGCTTGTCAAAAGCTATTGCTTGTTGCTTTTACATCTATGTATGGAAGAACCCCGGCAGGCATCTGCCAAAAAAAAGGGTCAATTTTTGGATGGCTTGTCAAAAGCCATTGCTTGTTGCTTTTACATCCATGTATGGAAGAACCCCGGCAGGCATCTGCCAATAAAAAGGGTCAATTTTTGGAGGGCTTGTCAAAAGCCATTGCTTTTTGCTTTTACATCTATGTATGGAAGAACCCCGGCAGGCATCTGTCAAAAAAAAAGGGTAAATTTTTGGAGGGCTTGTCAAAAGCCATTGCTTGTTGCTTTTACATCCATGTATGAAAGAACCCCGGCAGGCATCTGCCAATAAAAAGGGTCAATTTTTGGAGGGCTTGTCAAAAGCCATTGCTTTTTGCTTTTACATCTATGTATGGAAGAACCCCGGCAGGCATCTGCCAAAAAAAAGGGTAAATTTTTGGAGGGCTTGTCAAAAGCCATTGCTTGTTGCTTTTACATCCATGTATGGAAGAACCCCGGCAGGCATCTGCCACTAAAAAGGGTCAATTTTTGGAGGGCTTGTCAAAAGTCATTGCTTGTTGCTTTTACATCTATGTATGGAAGAACCCCGGCAGGCATCTGCCAAATAAAGGGTCAATTTTTGGAGGGCTTGTCAAAAGCCATTGCTTGTTGCTTTTACATCTATGTATGGAAGAACCCCGACAGGCATCTGCCAATAAAAAGGGTCAATTTTTGGAGGGCTTGTCAAAAGCCATTGCTTGTTGCTTTTACATTCATGTATGGAAGAACCCCGGCAGGCATCTGCCAAAAAAAGGGTCAATTTTTGGAGGGCTTGTCAAAAGCCATTGCTTGTTGCTTTTACATCCATGTATGGAAGAACCCCGGCAGGCATCTGCCAAAAAAAAGGGTCAATTTTTGGAGGGCTTGTCAAAAGCCATTGCTTGTTGCTTTTACATTCATGTATGGAAGAACCCCGGCAGGCATCTGCCCAAAAAAGGGTCAATTTTTGGAGGGCTTGTCAAAAGCCATTGCTTGTTGCTTTTACATTCATGTATGGAAGAACCCCGGCAGGCATCTGCCAAAAAAAAGGGTCAATTTTTGGAGGGCTTGTCAAAAGCCATTGCTTGTTGCTTTTACATCTATGTATGGAAGAACCCCGGCAGGCATCTGCCAAAAAAAAGGGTCAATTTTTGGATGGCTTGTCAAAAGCCATTGCTTGTTGCTTTTACATCCATGTATGGAAGAACCCCGGCAGGCATCTGCCAATAAAAAGGGTCAATTTTTGGAGGGCTTGTCAAAAGCCATTGCTTGTTGATTTTACAT
Organism: Rhinoderma darwinii; assembly: GCF_050947455.1. Classification (NCBI taxonomy): domain Eukaryota; kingdom Metazoa; phylum Chordata; class Amphibia; order Anura; family Rhinodermatidae; genus Rhinoderma; species Rhinoderma darwinii. Next base: position 401,682 of record NW_027461708.1, read on the forward strand.
TCATGTATGGAAGAACCCCGGCAGGCATCTGTCAAAAAAAAGGGTAAATTTTTGGATGGCTTGTCAAAAGCCATTGCTTGTTGCTTTTAGATCCATGTATGGAAGAACCCCGGCAGGCATCTGCCACAAAAAAGGGTAAATTTTTGGAGAGCTTGTCAAAAGCCATTGCTTGTTGCTTATACATCCATGTATGGAAGAACCCCGGCAGGCATCTGCCAAAAAAAGGGTTAATTTTTGGAGGGCTTGTCAAAAGCCATTGCTTGTTGCTTTTACATCCATGTATGGAAGAACCCCGGCAGGCATCTGCCAATAAAAAGGGTCAATTTTTGGAGGGCTTGTCAAAAGTCATTGCTTGTTGCTTTTACATCTATGTATGGAAGAACCCCGGCAGGCATCTGCCAAAAAAAAGGGTCAATTTTTGGAGGGCTTGTCAAAAGCCATTGCTTGTTGCTTTTACATCCATGTATGGAAGAACCCCGGCAGGCATCTGCCAATAAAAAGAGTCAATTTTTGGAGGGCTTGTCAAAAGCCATTGCTTGTTGCTTTTACATCCATGTATGGAAGAACCCCGGCAGGCATCTGCCAATAAAAAGGGTCAATTTTTGGAGGGCTTGTGAAAAGCCATTGCTTGTTGCTTTTACATTTATGTATGGAAGAACCCCGGCAGGCATCTGCCAATAAAAAGGGTCAATTTTTGGAGGGCTTGTCAAAAGCCATTGCTTGTTGCTTTTACATTCATGTATGGAAGAACCCCGGCAGGCATCTGCCAAAAAAATGGGTCAATTTTTGGAGGGCTTGTCAAAAGCTATTGCTTGTTGCTTTTACATCTATGTATGGAAGAACCCCGGCAGGCATCTGCCAAAAAAAAGGGTCAATTTTTGGATGGCTTGTCAAAAGCCATTGCTTGTTGCTTTTACATCCATGTATGGAAGAACCCCGGCAGGCATCTGCCAATAAAAAGGGTCAATTTTTGGAGGGCTTGTCAAAAGCCATTGCTTTTTGCTTTTACATCTATGTATGGAAGAACCCCGGCAGGCATCTGCCAAAAAAAAGGGTAAATTTTTGGAGGGCTTGTCAAAAGCCATTGCTTGTTGCTTTTACATCCATGTATGAAAGAACCCCGGCAGGCATCTGCCAATAAAAAGGGTCAATTTTTGGAGGGCTTGTCAAAAGCCATTGCTTTTTGCTTTTACATCTATGTATGGAAGAACCCCGGCAGGCATCTGCCAAAAAAAAGGGTAAATTTTTGGAGGGCTTGTCAAAAGCCATTGCTTGTTGCTTTTACATCCATGTATGGAAGAACCCCGGCAGGCATCTGCCACTAAAAAGGGTCAATTTTTGGAGGGCTTGTCAAAAGTCATTGCTTGTTGCTTTTACATCTATGTATGGAAGAACCCCGGCAGGCATCTGCCAAATAAAGGGTCAATTTTTGGAGGGCTTGTCAAAAGCCATTGCTTGTTGCTTTTACATCTATGTATGGAAGAACCCCGACAGGCATCTGCCAATAAAAAGGGTCAATTTTTGGAGGGCTTGTCAAAAGCCATTGCTTGTTGCTTTTACATTCATGTATGGAAGAACCCCGGCAGGCATCTGCCAAAAAAAGGGTCAATTTTTGGAGGGCTTGTCAAAAGCCATTGCTTGTTGCTTTTACATCTATGTATGGAAGAACCCCGGCAGGCATCTGCCAAAAAAAAGGGTCAATTTTTGGAGGGCTTGTCAAAAGCCATTGCTTGTTGCTTTTACATTCATGTATGGAAGAACCCCGGCAGGCATCTGCCCAAAAAAGGGTCAATTTTTGGAGGGCTTGTCAAAAGCCATTGCTTGTTGCTTTTACATTCATGTATGGAAGAACCCCGGCAGGCATCTGCCAAAAAAAAGGGTCAATTTTTGGAGGGCTTGTCAAAAGCCATTGCTTGTTGCTTTTACATCTATGTATGGAAGAACCCCGGCAGGCATCTGCCAAAAAAAAGGGTCAATTTTTGGATGGCTTGTCAAAAGCCATTGCTTGTTGCTTTTACATCCATGTATGGAAGAACCCCGGCAGGCATCTGCCAATAAAAAGGGTCAATTTTTGGAGGGCTTGTCAAAAGCCATTGCTTGTTGATTTTACATTCATGTATGGAAGAACCCCGGCAGGCATCTGCAAAAAAAAAGGGTCAATTTTTGGAGGGCTTGTCAAAACCCATTGCTTGTTGCTTTTACATCTATGTATGGAAGAACCCCGGCAGGCATCTGTCAAAAAAAGGGTACATTTTTGGATGGCTTGTCAAAAGCCATTGCTTGTTGCTTTTAGATCCATGTATGGAAGAACCCCGGCAGGCATCTGCCACAAAAAAGGGTAAATTTTTGGAGAGCTTGTCAAAAGCCATTGCTTGTTGCTTATACATCCATGTATGGAAGAACCCCGGCAGGCATCTGCCAAAAAAAGGGTTAATTTTTGGAGGGCTTGTCAAAAGCCATTGCTTGTTGCTTTTACATCCATGTATGGAAGAACCCCGGCAGGCATCTGCCAATAAAAAGGGTCAACTTTTGGAGGGCTTGTCAAAAGTCATTGCTTGTTGCTTTTACATCTATGTATGGAAGAACCCCGGCAGGCATCTGCCAAAAAAAAGGGTCAATTTTTGGAGGGCTTGTCAAAAGCCATTGCTTGTTGCTTTTACATCCATGTATGGAAGAACCCCGGCAGGCATCTGCCAATAAAAAGAGTCAATTTTTGGAGGGCTTGTCAAAAGCCATTGCTTGTTGCTTATACATCTATGTATGGAAGAACCCCGGCAGGCATCTGCCAAAAAAAGGGTCAATTTTTGGAGGGCTTGTCAAAAGCCATTGCTTGTTGCTTTTACATTCATGTATGGAAGAACCCCGGCAGGCATCTGCCAAAAAAAAGGGTCAATTTTTGGAGGGCTTGTCAAAAGTCATTGCTTGTTGCTTTTACATCTATGTATGGAAGAACCCCGGAAGGCATCTGCCAAAAAAAAGGGTCAATTTTTGGAGGGCTTGTCAAAAGCCATTGCTTGTTGCTTTTACATCCATGTATGGAAGAACCCCGGCAGGCATCTGCCAATAAAAAGGGTCAATTTTTGGAGGGCTTGTCAAAAGCCATTGCTTGTTGCTTTTACATCCATGTATGGAAGAACCCCGGCAGGCATCTACCAATAAAAAGGGTAAATTTTTGGAGGGCTTGTCAAAAGCCATTGCTTGTTGCTTTTACATACATGTATGGAAGAACCCCGGCAGGCATCTGCCAATAAAAAGGGTACATTTTTGGAGGGCTTGTCAAAAGCCATTGCTTGTTGCTTTTACATCCATGTATGGAAGAACCCCGGCAGGCATCTGCCAATAAAAAGGGTCAATTTTTGGAGGGCTTGTGAAAAGCCATTGCTTGTTGCTTTTACATTTATGTATGGAAGAACCCCGGCAGGCATCTGCCAATAAAAAGGGTCAATTTTTGGAGGGCTTGTCAAAAGCTATTGCTTGTTGCTTTTACATCCATGTATGGAAGAACCCCGGCAGTCATCTGCCACTAAAAAGGGTCAATTTTTGGAGGGCTTGTGAAAAGCCATTGCTTGTTGCTTTTACATCTATGTATGGAAGAACCCCGGCAGGCAAAAAAAAGGGTCAATTTTTGGAGGGCTTGTCAAAAGCCATTGCTTGTTGCTTTTACATCCATGTATGGAAGAACCCCGGCAGGCATCTGCCAATAAAAAGGGTCAATTTTTGGAGGGCTTGTCAAAAGCCATTGCTTGTTGCTTTTACATCCATGTATGGAAGAACCCCGGCAGGCATCTGCCAATAAAAAGGGTCAATTTTTGGAGGGCTTGTCAAAAGCCATTGCTTGTTGCTTTTACATCCATGTATGGAAGAACCCCGGCAGGCATCTGCCAATAAAAAGGGTCAATTTTTGGAGGACTTGTCAAAAGCCATTGCTTGTTGCTTTTACATCCATGTATGGAAGAACCCCGGCAGGCATATGCCAATAAAAGGGGTAAATTTTTTGGAGGGCTTGTCAAAAGCCATTGCTTGTTGCTTTTACATCCATGTATGGAAGAACCCCGGCAGGCATCTGCCAATAAAAAGGGTAAATTTTTGGAGGGCTTGTCAAAAGCCATTGCTTGTTGCTTTTACATCTATGTATGGAAGAACCCCGGCAGGCATCTGCCAATAAAAAGGGACAATTTTTGGAGGGCTTGTCAAAAGCCATTGCTTGTTGCTTTTACATCTATGTATGGAAGAACCCCGGCAGGCATCTGCCAATAAAAAGGGTCAATTTTTGGAGGGCTTGTCAAAAGCCAATGCTTGTTGCTTTTACATCTATGTATGGAAGAACCCCGGCAGGCATCTGCCAATAAAAAGGGTCAATTTTTGGAGGGCTTGTGAAAAGCCCCTGCTTGTTGCTTTTACATTCATGTATGGAAGAACCCCGGCAGGTATCTTCCAATAAAAGGGGTAAATTTTTGGAGGGCTTGTCAAAAGCCATTGCTTGTTGCTTTTACATCCATGTATGGAAGAACCCCGGCAGGTATCTTCCAATAAAAGGGGTAAATTTTGGGAGGGCTTGTCAAAAGCCATTGCTTGTTGCTTTTACATCCATGTATGGAAGAACCCCGGCAGGTATCTTCCAATAAAAGGGGTAAATTTTTGGAGGGCTTGTCAAAAGCCATTGCTTGTTGCTTTTACATCCATGTATGGAAGAACCCCGGCAGGCATCTGCCACTAAAAAGGGTCAATTTTTGGAGGGCTTGTCAAAAGCCATTGCTTGTTGCTTTTACATCCATGTATGGAAGAACCCCGGCAGGCATCTGCCAATAAAAAGGGTCAATTTTTGGAGGGCTTGTCAAAAGCCATTGCTTGTTGCTTTTAAATCCATGTATGGAAGAACCCCGGCAGGCATCCGCCAATAAAAAGGGTCAATTTTTGGAGGGCTTGTCAAAAGCCATTGCTTTTTGCTTTTACATCTATGTATGGAAGAACCCCGGCAGGCATCTGCCAAAAAAAAGGGTCCATTTTTGGAGGGCTTGTCAAAAACCATTGCCTGTTGCTTTTACATCTATGTATGGAAGAACCCCGGCAGGCATCTGCCAAAAAAAAGGGTAAATTTTTGGAGGGCTTGTCAAAAGCCATTGCTTGTTGCTTTACATCCATGTATGGAAGAACCCCGGCAGGCATCTGCCAAAAAAAAGGGTCAATTTTTGGAGGGCTTGTCAAAAGCCATTGCTTGTTGCTTTTACATCTATGTATGGAAGAACCCCGGCAGGCATCTGCCAAAAAAAAGGGTAAATTTTTGGAGGGCTTGTCAAAAGCCATTGCTTGTTGCTTTACATCCATGTATGGAAGAACCCCGGCAGGCATCTGCCAAAAAAAAGGGTCAATTTTTGGAGGGCTTGTCAAAAGCCATTGCTTGTTTCTTTTACATCCATGTATGGAAGAACCCCGGCAGGCATCTGCCAATAAAAAGGGTCAATTTTTGGAGGGCTTGTCAAAAGCCATTGCTTGTTGCTTTTACATCCATGTATGGAAGAACCCCGGCAGGCATCTGCCAAAAAAAAGGGTCAATTTTTGGAGGGCTTGTCAAAAGCCATTGCTTGTTGCTTTTACATACATGTATGGAAGAACCCTGGCAGGCATCTGCCACTAAAAAGGGTCATTTTTTGGAGGGCTTGTCAAAAGCCATTGCTTGTTGCTTTTACATCTATGTATGGAAGAACCCCGACAGGCATCTGCCAAAAAAAAGGGTCAATTTTTGGAGGGCTTGTCAAAAGCCAATGCTTGTTGCTTTTACATCTATGTATGGAAGAACCCCGGCAGGCATCTGCCAATAAAAAGGGTCAATTTTTGGAGGGCTTGTGAAAAGCCCCTGCTTGTTGCTTTTACATTCATGTATGGAAGAACCCCGGCAGGCATCTGCCAATAAAAGGGGTACATTTTTGGAGGGCTTGTCAAAAGCCATTGATTGTTGCTTTTACATCCATGTATGGAAGAACCCCGGCAGGCATCTGCCAAAAAAAAGGGTAAATTTTTGGAGGGCTTGTCAAAAGCCATTGCTTGTTGCTTTTACATCCATGTATGGAAGAACCCCGGCAGGCATCTGCCAATAAAAAGGGTCAATTTTTGGAGGGCTTGTCAAAAGCCATTGCTTGTTGCTTTTACATCCATGTATGGAAGAACCCCGGCAGGCATCTGGCAATAAAAAGGGTAAATTTTTGGAGGGCTTGTGAAAAGCCATTGCTTGTTGCTTCTACATTCATGTATGGAAGAACCCCGGCAGGCATCTGCCAAAAAAAAAAGGGTCAATTTTTGGAGGGCTTGTCAAAAGCCATTGCTTGTTGCTTTTACATCCATGTATGGAAGAACCCCGGCAGGCATCTGCCAAAAAAAAGGGTAGATTTTTGGAGGGCTTGTCAAAAGCCATTGCTTGTTGCTTTTACATCTATGTATGGAAGAACCCCGGCAGGCATCTGCCAATAAAAGGGGTACATTTTTGGAGGGCTTGTCAAAAGCCATTGCTTGTTGCTTTTACATCGATGTATGGAAGAACCCCGGCAGGCATCTGCCAATAAAAGGGTACATTTTTGGAGGGCTTGTCAAAAGCCATTGCTTGTTGCTTTTACATCCATGTATGGAAGAACCCCGGCAGGCATCTGCCAATAAAAAGGGTAAATTTTTGGAGGGCTTGTCAAAAGCCATTACTTGTTGCTTTTACATCCATGTATGGAAGAATCCCGGCAGGCATCTGCCAATAAAAAGGGTCAATTTTTGGAGGGCTTGTGAAAAGCCATTGCTTGTTGCTTTTACATTCATGTATGGAAGAACCCCGGCAGGCATCTGCCAATAAAAAAGGTCAATTTTTGGAGGGCTTGTCAAAAGCCATTGCTTGTTGCTTTTACATCCATGTATGGAAGAACCCCGGCAGGCATCTGCCAATAAAAAGGGTACATTTTTGGAGGGCTTGTCAAAAGCCATTGCTTGTTGCTTTTACATCTATGTATGGAAGAACCCCGGCAGGCATCTGCCAATAAAAAGGGTCAATTTTTGGAGGGCTTGTCAAAAGTCATTGCTTGTTGCTTTTACATTCATGTATGGAAGAACCCCGGCAGGCATCTGCCAATAAAAAGGGTCAATTTTTGGAGGGCTTGTCAAAAGCCATTGCTTGTTGCTTTTACATCCATGTATGGAAGAACCCCGGCAGGCATCTGCCAATAAAAGGGGTAAATTTTTGGAGGGCTTGTCAAAAGCCATTGCTTGTTGCTTTTACATCCATGTATGGAAGAACCCCGGCAGGCATCTGCCAATAAAAGGGGTAAATTTTTGGAGGCCTTGTCGAAAGCCATTGCTTGTTGCTTTTACATCCATGTATGGAAGAACCCCGGCAGGCATCTGCCAATAAAAAGGGTCAATTTTTGGAGGGCTTGTCAAAAGCCATTGCTTGTTGCTTTTACATCCATGTATGGAAGAACCCCGGCAGGCATCTGCCAATAAAAAGGGTCAATTTTTGGAGGGCTTGTGAAAAGCCATTGCTTGTTGCTTTTACATCTATGTATGGAAGAACCCCGGCAGGCAAAAAAAAGGGTCAATTTTTGGAGGGCTTGTCAAAAGCCATTGCTTGTTGCTTTTACATCCATGTATGGAAGAACCCCGGCAGGCATCTGCCAATAAAAAGGGTCAATTTTTGGAGGGCTTGTCAAAAGCCATTGCTAGTTGCTTTTACATCTATGTATGGAAGAACCCCGGCAGGCATCTGCCAATAAAAAGGGTCAATTTTTGGAGGGCTTGTGAAAAGCCATTGCTTGTTGCTTTTACATCTATGTATGGAAGAACCCCGGCAGGCATCTGCCAATAAAAAGGGTCAATTTTTGGAGGGCTTGTCAAAAGCCATTGCTTGTTGCTTTTACATCTATGTATGGAAGAACCCCGGCAGGCATCTGCCAATAAAAAGGGTCAATTTTTGGAGGGCTTGTGAAAAGCCCCTGCTTGTTGCTTTTACATTCATGTATGGAAGAACCCCGGCAGGCATCTGCCAATAAAAGGGGTAAATTTTTGGAGGGCTTGTCAAAAGCCATTGCTTGTTGCTTTTACATCCATGTATGGAAGAACCCCGGCAGGTATCTTCCAATAAAAGGGGTACATTTTTGGAGGGCTTGTCAAAAGCAATTGCTTGTTGCTTTTACATCCATGTATGGAAGAACCCCGGCAGGTATCTTCCAATAAAAGGGGTACATTTTTGGAGGGCTTGTCAAAAGCCATTGCTTGTTGCTTTTACATCCATGTATGGAAGAACCCCGGCAGGCATCTGCCAATAAAAAGGGTCAATTTTTGGAGGGCTTGTCAAAAGCCATTGCTTGTTGCTTTTACATCCATGTATGGAAGAACCCCGGCAGGCATCTGCCACTAAAAAGGGTCAATTTTTGGAGGGCTTGTGAAAAGCCATTGCTTGTTGCTTTTACATCTATGTATGGAAGAACCCCGGCAGGCAAAAAAAAGGGTCAATTTTTGGAGGGCTTGTCAAAAGCCATTGCTTGTTGCTTTTACATCCATGTATGGAAGAACCCCGGCAGGCATCTGCCAATAAAAAGGGACAATTTTTGGAGGGCTTGTCAAAAGCCATTGCTTGTTGCTTTTACATTCATGTATGGTAGAACCCCGGCAGGCATCTGCCAAAAAAAGGGTAGATTTTTGGAGGGCTTGTCAAAAGCCATTGCTTGTTGCTTTTACATCCATGTATGGAAGAACCCCGGCAGGCATCTGCCAATAAAAAGGGTCAATTTTTGGAGGGCTTGTCAAAAGCCATTGCTTGTTGCTTTTACATCTATGTATGGAAGAACCCCGGCAGGCATCTGCCAAAAAAAAGGGTCAATTTTTGGAGGGCTTGTCAAAAGCCATTGCTTGTTGCTTTTACATCTATGTATGGAAGAACCCCGGCAGTCATCTGCCAAAAAAAAGGGTACATTTTTGGAGGGCTTGTCAAAAGCCATTGCTTGTTGCTTTTACATCCATGTATGGAAGAACCCCGGCAGGCATCTTCCAATTAAAAGGGTCAATTTTTGGAGGGCTTGTCAAAAGCATTGCTTGTTGCTTTTACATCTATGTATGGAAGAACCCCGGCAGGCATCTGCCAAAAAAAGGGTCAATTTTTGGAGGGCTTGTCAAAAGCCATTGCTTGTTGCTTTTACATCCATGTATGGAAGAACCCCGGCAGGCATCTGCCAATTAAGAGGGTCAATTTTTGGAGGGCTTGTCAAAAGCCATTGCTTGTTGCTTTTACATCCATGTATGGAAGAACCCCGGCAGGCATCTGCCAAAAAAAGTGTACATTTTTGGAGGGCTTGTCAAAAGTCATTGCTTGTTGCTTTTACATCCATGTATGGAAGAACCCCGGCAGGCATCTGCCAATAAAAAGGGTAAATTTTTGGAGGGCTTGTCAAAAGCCAATGCATGTTGCTTTACATCTATGTATGGAAGAACCCCGGCAGGCATCTGCCAATAAAAAGGGTCACTTTTTGGAGGGCTTGTGAAAAGCCCCTGCTTGTTGCTTTTACATTCATGTATGGAAGAACCCCGGCAGGCATCTGCCAATAAAAGGGGTAAATTTTTGGAGGGCTTGTCAAAAGCCATTGCTTGTTGCTTTTACATCCATGTATGGAAGAACCCCGGCAGGTATCTTCCAATAAAAGGGGTAAATTTTTGGAGGGCTTGTCAAAAGCCATTGCTTGTTGCTTTTACATCCATGTATGGAAGAACCCCGGCAGGTATCTTCCAATAAAAGGGGTAAATTTTTGGAGGGCTTGTCAAAAGCCATTGCTTGTTGCTTTTACATCCATGTATGGAAGAACCCCGGCAGGCATCTGCCAATAAAAAGGGTCACTTTTTGGAGGGCTTGTCAAAAGCCATTGCTTGTTGCTTTTACATCCATGTATGGAAGAACCCCGGCAGGCATCTGCCAATAAAAAGGGTCAATTTTTGGAGGGCTTGTCAAAAGCCATTGCTTTTTGCTTTTACATCTATGTATGGAAGAACCCCGGCAGGCATCTGCCACTAAAAAGGGTCAATTTTTGGAGGGCTTGTCAAAAGTCATTGCTTGTTGCTTTTACATCTATGTATGGAAGAACCCCGGCAGGCATCTGCCAAAAAAAGGGTCAATTTTTGGAGGGCTTGTCAAAAGCCATTGCTTGTTGCTTTTACATTCATGTATGGAAGAACCCCGGCAGGCATCTGCCAAAAAAAGGGTCAATTTTTGGAGGGCTTGTCAAAAGCCATTGCTTGTTGCTTTTACATCCATGTATGGAAGAACCCCCGGCAGGCATCTGCCAATAAAAAGGGTACATTTTTGGAGGGCTTGTCAAAAGCCATTGCTTGTTGCTTTTACATCTATGTATGGAAGAACCCCGGCAGGCATCTGCCAATAAAAAGGGTCAATTTTTGGAGGGCTTGTCAAAAGTCATTGCTTGTTGCTTTTACATTCATGTATGGAAGAACCCCGGCAGGCATCTGCCAATAAAAAGGGTCAATTTTTGGAGGGCTTGTCAAAAGCCATTGCTTGTTGCTTTTACATCCATGTATGGAAGAACCCCGGCAGGCATCTGCCAATAAAAGGGGTAAATTTTTGGAGGGCTTGTCAAAAGCCATTGCTTGTTGCTTTTACATCCATGTATGGAAGAACCCCGGCAGGCATCTGCCAATAAAAGGGGTAAATTTTTGGAGGCCTTGTCGAAAGCCATTGCTTGTTGCTTTTACATCCATGTATGGAAGAACCCCGGCAGGCATCTGCCAATAAAAAGGGTCAATTTTTGGAGGGCTTGTCAAAAGCCATTGCTTGTTGCTTTTACATCCATGTATGGAAGAACCCCGGCAGGCATCTGCCAATAAAAAGGGTCAATTTTTGGAGGGCTTGTGAAAAGCCATTGCTTGTTGCTTTTACATCTATGTATGGAAGAACCCCGGCAGGCAAAAAAAAGGGTCAATTTTTGGAGGGCTTGTCAAAAGCCATTGCTTGTTGCTTTTACATCCATGTATGGAAGAACCCCGGCAGGCATCTGCCAATAAAAAGGGTCAATTTTTGGAGGGCTTGTCAAAAGCCATTGCTAGTTGCTTTTACATCTATGTATGGAAGAACCCCGGCAGGCATCTGCCAATAAAAAGGGTCAATTTTTGGAGGGCTTGTGAAAAGCCATTGCTTGTTGCTTTTACATCTATGTATGGAAGAACCCCGGCAGGCATCTGCCAATAAAAAGGGTCAATTTTTGGAGGGCTTGTCAAAAGCCATTGCTTGTTGCTTTTACATCTATGTATGGAAGAACCCCGGCAGGCATCTGCCAATAAAAAGGGTCAATTTTTGGAGGGCTTGTGAAAAGCCCCTGCTTGTTGCTTTTACATTCATGTATGGAAGAACCCCGGCAGGCATCTGCCAATAAAAGGGGTAAATTTTTGGAGGGCTTGTCAAAAGCCATTGCTTGTTGCTTTTACATCCATGTATGGAAGAACCCCGGCAGGTATCTTCCAATAAAAGGGGTACATTTTTGGAGGGCTTGTCAAAAGCAATTGCTTGTTGCTTTTACATCCATGTATGGAAGAACCCCGGCAGGTATCTTCCAATAAAAGGGGTACATTTTTGGAGGGCTTGTCAAAAGCCATTGCTTGTTGCTTTTACATCCATGTATGGAAGAACCCCGGCAGGCATCTGCCAATAAAAAGGGTCAATTTTTGGAGGGCTTGTCAAAAGCCATTGCTTGTTGCTTTTACATCCATGTATGGAAGAACCCCGGCAGGCATCTGCCACTAAAAAGGGTCAATTTTTGGAGGGCTTGTGAAAAGCCATTGCTTGTTGCTTTTACATCTATGTATGGAAGAACCCCGGCAGGCAAAAAAAAGGGTCAATTTTTGGAGGGCTTGTCAAAAGCCATTGCTTGTTGCTTTTACATCCATGTATGGAAGAACCCCGGCAGGCATCTGCCAATAAAAAGGGACAATTTTTGGAGGGCTTGTCAAAAGCCATTGCTTGTTGCTTTTACATTCATGTATGGTAGAACCCCGGCAGGCATCTGCCAAAAAAAGGGTAGATTTTTGGAGGGCTTGTCAAAAGCCATTGCTTGTTGCTTTTACATCCATGTATGGAAGAACCCCGGCAGGCATCTGCCAATAAAAAGGGTCAATTTTTGGAGGGCTTGTCAAAAGCCATTGCTTGTTGCTTTTACATCTATGTATGGAAGAACCCCGGCAGGCATCTGCCAAAAAAAAGGGTCAATTTTTGGAGGGCTTGTCAAAAGCCATTGCTTGTTGCTTTTACATCTATGTATGGAAGAACCCCGGCAGTCATCTGCCAAAAAAAAGGGTACATTTTTGGAGGGCTTGTCAAAAGCCATTGCTTGTTGCTTTTACATCCATGTATGGAAGAACCCCGGCAGGCATCTTCCAATTAAAAGGGTCAATTTTTGGAGGGCTTGTCAAAAGCCATTGCTTGTTGCTTTTACATCTATGTATGGAAGAACCCCGGCAGGCATCTGCCAAAAAAAGGGTCAATTTTTGGAGGGCTTGTCAAAAGCCATTGCTTGTTGCTTTTACATCCATGTATGGAAGAACCCCGGCAGGCATCTGCCAATTAAGAGGGTCAATTTTTGGAGGGCTTGTCAAAAGCCATTGCTTGTTGCTTTTACATCCATGTATGGAAGAACCCCGGCAGGCATCTGCCAAAAAAAGTGTACATTTTTGGAGGGCTTGTCAAAAGTCATTGCTTGTTGCTTTTACATCCATGTATGGAAGAACCCCGGCAGGCATCTGCCAATAAAAAGGGTAAATTTTTGGAGGGCTTGTCAAAAGCCAATGCATGTTGCTTTTACATCTATGTATGGAAGAACCCCGGCAGGCATCTGCCAATAAAAAGGGTCACTTTTTGGAGGGCTTGTGAAAAGCCCCTGCTTGTTGCTTTTACATTCATGTATGGAAGAACCCCGGCAGGCATCTGCCAATAAAAGGGGTAAATTTTTGGAGGGCTTGTCAAAAGCCATTGCTTGTTGCTTTTACATCCATGTATGGAAGAACCCCGGCAGGTATCTTCCAATAAAAGGGGTAAATTTTTGGAGGGCTTGTCAAAAGCCATTGCTTGTTGCTTTTACATCCATGTATGGAAGAACCCCGGCAGGTATCTTCCAATAAAAGGGGTAAATTTTTGGAGGGCTTGTCAAAAGCCATTGCTTGTTGCTTTTACATCCATGTATGGAAGAACCCCGGCAGGCATCTGCCAATAAAAAGGGTCACTTTTTGGAGGGCTTGTCAAAAGCCATTGCTTGTTGCTTTTACATCCATGTATGGAAGAACCCCGGCAGGCATCTGCCAATAAAAAGGGTCAATTTTTGGAGGGCTTGTCAAAAGCCATTGCTTTTTGCTTTTACATCTATGTATGGAAGAACCCCGGCAGGCATCTGCCACTAAAAAGGGTCAATTTTTGGAGGGCTTGTCAAAAGTCATTGCTTGTTGCTTTTACATCTATGTATGGAAGAACCCCGGCAGGCATCTGCCAAAAAAAGGGTCAATTTTTGGAGGGCTTGTCAAAAGCCATTGCTTGTTGCTTTTACATTCATGTATGGAAGAACCCCGGCAGGCATCTGCCAAAAAAAGGGTCAATTTTTGGAGGGCTTGTCAAAAGCCATTGCTTGTTGCTTTTACATCCATGTATGGAAGAACCCCCGGCAGGCATCTGCCAATAAAAAGGGTCAATTTTTGGAGGGCTTGTCAAAAGCCATTGCTTGTTGCTTTTACATTCATGTATGGAAGAACCCCGGCAGGCATCTGCCAATAAAAAGGGTCAATTTTTGGAGGGCTTGTCAAAAGCCATTGCTTGTTGCTTTTACATTCATGTATGGAAGAACCCCGGCAGGCATCTGCCAAAAAAAAGGGTACATTTTTGGAGGGCTTGTCAAAAGCCATTGCTTGTTGCTTTTACATCCATGTATGGAAGAACCCCGGCCGGCATCTGCCACTAAAAAGGGTCAATTTTTGGAGGGCTTGTCAAAAGTCATTGCTTGTTGCTTTTACATCTATGTATGGAAGAACCCCGGCAGGCATCTGCCAAAAAAAGGGTCAATTTTTGGAGGGCTTGTCAAAAGCCATTGCTTGTTGCTTTTACATCTATGTATGGAAGAACCCCGGCAGGCATCTGCCAAAAAAAGGGTCAATTTTTGGAGGGCTTGTCAAAAGCCATTGCTTGTTGCTTTTACATCTATGTATGGGAGAACCCCGGCAGGCATCTGCCCAAAAAAGGGTCAATTTTTGGAGGGCTTGTCAAAAGCCATTGCTTGTTGCTTTTACATTCATGTATGGAAGAACCCCGGCAGGCATCTGCCAAAAACAAAGGGTCAATTTTTGGAGGGCTTGTCAAAAGCCATTGCTTGTTGCTTTTACATCTATGTATGGAAGAACCCCGGCAGGCATCTGCCAAAAAAAAGGGTAAATTTTTGGATGGCTTGTCAAAAGCCATTGCTTGTTGCTTTTACATCCATGTATGGAAGAACCCCGGCAGGCATCTGCCAAAAAAAAGGGTCAATTTTTGGAGGGCTTGTCAAAAGCCATTGCTTGTTGCTTTTACATTAATGTATGGAAGAACCCCGGCAGGCATCTGCCAATAAAAAAGGGTCAATTTTTGGAGGGCTTGTCAAAAGCCATTGCTTTTTGCTTTTACATCTATGTATGGAAGAACCCCGACAGGCATCTGCCAATAAAAAGGGTCAATTTTTGGAGGGCTTGTCAAAAGCCATTGCTTGTTGCTTTTACATCCATGTATGGAAGAACCCCGACAGGCATCTGCCAATAAAAAGGGTCAATTTTTGGAGGGCTTGTCAAAAGCCATTGCTTGTTGCTTTTACATCCATGTATGGAAGAACCCCGACAGGCATCTGCCAATAAAAAGGGTCAATTTTTGGAGGGCTTGTCAAAAGCCATTGCTTGTTGCTTTTACATCCATGTATGGAAGAACCCCGGCAGGCATCTGCCAAAAAAAAGGGTCAATTTTTGGAGGGCTTGTCAAAAGCCATTGCTTGTTGCTTTTACATTCATGTATGGAAGAACCCCGGCAGGCATCTGCCACTAAAAAGGGTCCATTTTTGGAGGGCTTGTCAAAAGCCATTGCTTGTTGCTTATACATCTATGTATGGAAGAACCCCCGGCAGGCATCTGCCAAAAAAAAGGGTCCATTTTTGGAGGGCTTGTCAAAAGCCATTGCTTGTTGCTTTTACATCCATGTATGGAAGAACCCCGGCAGGCATCTGCCAATAAAAAGGGTAAATTTTTGGAGGGCTTGTCAAAAGTCATTGCTTGTTGCTTTTACATCTATGTATGGAAGAACCCCGGCAGGCATCTGCCACTAAAAAGGGTCAATTTTTGGAGGGCTTGTGAAAAGCCATTGCTTGTTGCTTTTACATCTATGTATGGAAGAACCCCGGCAGGCATCTGCCCAAAAAAAGTGTCCATTTTTGGAGGGCTTGTCAAAAGCCATTGCTTGTTGCATTTACATCCATGTATGGAAGAACCCCGGCAGGCATCTGCCAATAAAAAGGGTCAATTTTTGGAGGGCTTGTCAAAAGCCATTGCTTGTTGCTTTTACATTCATGTATGGAAGAACCCCGGCAGGCATCTGCCAAAAAAAAGGGTCAATTTTTGGAGGGCTTGTCAAAAGCCATTGCTTGTTGCTTTTACATCCATGTATGGAAGAACCCCGGCAGGCATCTGCCAATAAAAAGGGTCAATTTTTGGAGGGCTTGTCAAAAGCCATTGCTTGTTGCTTTTACATCCATGTATGAAAGAACCCCGGCAGGCATCTGCCAATAAAAAGGGTCAATTTTTGGAGGGCTTGTGAAAAGCCATTGCTTGTTGCTTTTACATCTATGTATGGAAGAACCCCGGCAGGCATCTGCCAATAAAAAGGGTCAATTTTTGGAGGGCTTGTCAAAAGCCATTGCTTGTTGCTTATACATCTATGTATGGAAGAACCCCGGCAGGCATCTGCCAAAAAAAAGGGTTCATTTTTGGAGGGCTTGTCAAAAGCCATTGCTTGTTGCTTTTACATCCATGTATGGAAGAACCCCGGCAGGCATCTGCCAATAAAAAGGGTCAATTTTTGGAGGGCTTGTCAAAAGCCAATGCTTGTTGCTTTTACATCTATGTATGGAAGAACACCGGCAGGCATCTGCCAATAAAAAGGGTCAATTTTTGGAGGGCTTGTCAAAAGCCATTACTTGTTGCTTTTACCTCCATGTATGGAAGAACCCCGGCAGGCATCTGCCACTAAAAAGGGTCAATTTTAGGAGGGCTTGTGAAAAGCCATTGCTTGTTGCTTTTACATCCATGTATGGAAGAACCCCGGCAGGCATCTGCCAATAAAAAGGGTCAATTTTTGGAGGGCTTATAAAAAGCCATTGCTTGTTGCTTTTACATCTATGTATGTAAGAACCCCGGCAGGCATCTGCCAATAAAAAGGGTAAATTTTTGGAGGGCTTGTCAAAAGCCATTGCTTGTTGCTTTTACATCAATGTATGGAAGAACCCCGGCAGGCATCTGCCAATAAAAAGGGTCAATTTTTGGAGGGCTTGTCAAAAGCCATTGTGTGGTGGCAGGAAGGAGGTGAAGGGAAAGTGAGCCCTAATCTACCCACCGCCCTGTCCCTGCCTACTTGCAACGACCCGCCCTAGGCGACGAGGTACAACTGGGCGGCGGTCCCTACGCTGTCTAAGTGCACAGGAAAACAAACAGGGAACACGCAAGGGAAGGGGCAGTAGCCACGGAACGCCACGAGGAAACGGAGCGGCGAACGAACAGTCAGGACCAGGACGAAGTGAGTAACCCGAGCGGGCACGGAGACAGAAGCAAGCCAGGGGCAAAGCAAAGCAAAGCAAGTCAAGTCAAGGAGAACTGCAGCAAGGCAGAAGCACGGCAGAAGCAGGCTGGAGCAAGCAGCAGTGGGGCCAGGAATCCAAAAGAATAACAAGCAATGAGGAAGAGAAAACTGCAGGTATAAATGGACAGGGGGCGGAGCTAACTCTGACTGACCAGGCCGCGATAGGCTCTCCCACTCCTGAGCCTGCCACCCTGATTGGTGGGAGCCGGTGTCAGTCTAAGAGGTCTGGCCTCAGGTGTCGACTGATTAACCCTGGGAGTCTCCACAGACGTAGTGCCTGGCAGATCCTTTACAGTACTCCCCCTTTTATGAGGGGCCACCGGACCCTTACTAAGAGGACCCGGTTTAGTGGGGAAGAGAAGGTGGAACCTCCTGACCAATACCCCAGCGTGAACATCTCGAGCAGGTACCCAAGTCCTCTCCTCCGGCCCGTATCCTCTCCAATGGACCAGGTACTGGAGGGAGCCCTGGATCATCCTACTGTCCACAATCTTGGCCACCTCGAATTCCACCCCCTCAGGGGTGAGAACGGGAACAGGAGGTTTCCTAGAGGGGGACCAGGACGGGGAGCAGCGTTTAAGGAGGGAAGCATGAAAGACGTCGTGTATGCGGAAGGATGGGGGCAGCTCCAGACGGAAGGATACAGGGTTGAGGACTTCAATGACCTTATAAGGCCCAATAAATCGGGGAGCAAACTTCCTGGACGGGACCTTAAGGCGCAAGTTCCTGGACGACAACCAGACCAAATCCCCGACGACAAACCGGGGGTTAGCAGAACGTCTACTATCCGCCTGAATCTTTTGTGCGCTCTGGGACGCCTCTAGGTTCTTCTGAACCTGGGCCCAGACAGTGCACAGTTCCCGATGAACCTCCTCTGCCTCAGGATTATTGGAACAACCAGGGGAGACGGAGGAGAACCTTGGGTTAAACCCGAAATTACAGAAAAACGGGGAGACCCCTGACGAGTTACTGACCCGGTTATTCAGGGAAAATTCAGCAAGGGGAAGGAATGAGACCCAATCGAATTGACAGTCAGAGATGAAACACCTTAAATATTGTTCCAGGGATTGGTTGGTCCTTTCCGTTTGGCCGTTAGTTTCGGGATGGAAGGCGGAGGAGAAGGACAGATCAATCTCCAACTTTTTACAAAAGGCTCTCCAAAATAAGGAAACAAATTGTACCCCTCTGTCCGAAACGATATTGACTGGGGCCCCATGGAGACGCAGGATGTGTTTCACAAACAAAGAAGCTAACGTCTTGGCGTTAGGTAGCTTCTTAAGGGGCACAAAGTGGCACATCTTGCTGAAGCGGTCGACTACCACCCACACCACCGACTTGCCCTGAGATGGAGGCAAATCGGTGATAAAATCCATGGAGATATGGGTCCAAGGTCTCTGGGGAATGGGCAAGGGACGTAGTAGGCCCGCAGGTCGGGACCTAGGGGTTTTGGACCTAGCGCAAACCTCACAAGCGGCGACGTAAGCCCTAACATCTTTAGGCAACCCAGGCCACCAATAGTTTCTGGTAATGAGGTGTTTGGTGCCCAAGATGCCAGGATGACCAGATAGAGCGGAGTCATGGTTTTCCCTGAGTACCCTCAGCCGGTATTGCAGGGGAACAAACAGTTTGTCCCCAGGGACGTTCCCGGGAGCTGCACCCTGATCAGCCGCGATATCAGAAGCTAAATCAGAATCCGTGGCAGAGACGATTATACCAGGGGGTAAAATACAAGCGGGATCCTTCTCGGAAGGAGGATTGGCCATGAAACTACGTGACAGAGCATCAGCCTTAATATTCTTGGACCCAGCCCTATAGGTAACCAAGAAATTAAATCTGGTAAAGAATAGTGCCCACCGAGCTTGTCTAGGATTAAGCCTCCGGGCCGATTCTAGGAAAACCAGATTCTTGTGATCCGTAAGGACCGTTACCTGGTGTCTGGCCCCCTCCAGGAAGTGCCGCCACTCCTCAAAAGCCCATTTAATGGCTAGAAGTTCGCGGTTGCCAATATCATAGTTACTCTCCGTGGGCGAAAACTTCCTAGAGAAGTAAGCACAGGGGCGGAGATGGGTGAGGGAGCTGGTACCCTGGGACAAGACGGCCCCCACTCCCACCTCGGAAGCGTCAACCTCCACAATAAATGGCTCCTCTTGGTTGGGCTGAATCAGCACGGGGGCCGAGATAAAGCACTTCTTGAGAGTCTCAAAGGCCTGGACGGCCTCAGGGGGCCAATGGAGGACATCAGCACCCTTGCGGGTAAGGTCCGTAAGAGGCTTAGCGACGACCGAGAAGTTGGCAATAAATCTCCTGTAATAGTTGGCGAACCCTAAAAAACACTGTAACGCCTTAAGGGAGGCAGGTTGGACCCATTCCGCCACAGCTTGAACCTTGGCAGGGTCCATGCGGAATTCATGAGGAGTGAGGATTTGCCCTAAAAATGGTATCTCCTGTACCCCAAAGACACATTTTTCAGTCTTAGCAAACAGATTATTCTCCCGAAGGACCTGGAGCACCTTCCTGACATGCTCCACGTGAGAGGACCAGTCCTTGGAAAACACCAGTATGTCATCAAGGTACACAACAAGAAAATTACCCAGGTACTCTCTCAGGATTTCATTAATAAAATTCTGGAAGACAGCAGGGGCGTTACACAACCCAAAGGGCATGACCAGGTATTCGAAATGACCCTCGGGTGTGTTGAACGCAGTTTTCCACTCATCCCCCTCTTTGATGCGGATAAGGTTATATGCCCCCCGTAGATCGAACTTAGAAAACCATTGGGCTCCCTGAACCTGATTAAAAAGATCCGGAATCAAAGGAAGTGGGTACTGGTTCCTTACAGTGACCTTATTCAGGTTACGATAATCAATGCACGGCCTAAGACCACCATCCTTCTTCCCCACGAAGAAGAAGCCAGCACCTACAGGAGAAGTCGAGGGGCGAATGAAACCCTTGGCCAGGCATTCCTGGATATACACCCTCATGGCTTCACGTTCAGGACATGAAAGATTAAATATCCTACCTTTAGGAAGCTTGGCACCAGGCACCAAATCGATAGCGCAATCGTAATCTCTATGGGGGGGCAACACCTCGGAGGCCTCCTTAGAAAACACATCGGCGAAGTCCTGAACGAACTCAGGAAGCGTGTTTACCTCCTCCCGGGGAGAAATAGAGTTAACAGAAAGACATGACATAAGACATTCATTACCCCATTTGGTGAGATCCCCAGTATTCCAATCAAACGTGGGATTATGCAACTGCAACCAGGGAAGGCCTAAAACCAGATCAGACGATAATCCCTGCATTACCAGTACAGAGCACTGCTCCAAATGCATGGAGCCAACCAGGAGTTCAAAAACAGGAGTATGCTGAGTAAAATAACCATTAGCAAGGGGAGTAGAGTCGATTCCTACTACAGGGATAGGATAAGGTAAATCAATACAAGGCATCTTTAGAGACATAGCAAATTCCACAGACATGATATTAGCAGATGAGCCAGAATCCACGAAAGCACTGCCCGTGGCAGACCGGCCAGCAAACGAGACCTGAAAGGGAAGCAAAATTTTATTGCGTTTCACATTAACGGGAAATACCTGTGCGCCCAAGTGACCTCCCCGATGATCACTTAGGCGCGGAAGTTTTCCGGCTTCTTATTCTTGTGCCTGGGACAGGTGTTCAGTAGATGCTTGTCGTCCCCACAGTAGAAGCAGAGACCGTTCATTCTGCGAAACTCCCTACGTTGTCGAGGGGACATGGAGGCCCCGAGTTGCATAGGTACCTCCGAGTCCTCCGTGGAGGGGCGAGGAGGCGGGACCTCGGGGGGGATCGCAGAAAAGTCAGAGGGGAGCACACTGAAGCGTTCTAGCTGACGTTCCCTGAGACGTCGGTCAAGTCGTACTGCTAGGGCCATAACCTGGTCAAGAGAGTCAGACGAGGGGTAGCTAACCAGCAGATCCTTCAGGGCGTCAGATAATCCTAACCTAAACTGGCACCTTAGGGCCGGATCGTTCCACTGAGAGGCTACGCACCACTTCCTAAAATCAGAACAGTATTCCTCAACCGGTCTCCTACCCTGACGTAAGGTCACCAACTGACTCTCGGCTAAAGCAGTCCTGTCAGTCTCGTCGTAAATGAGTCCGAGGGCAGAGAAAAAACGATCAACAGAGGAAAGTTCAGGGGCGTCAGGAGCCAAGGAGAAGGCCCACTCTTGGGGCCCTTCCTGGAGTCGGGATATGATGATACCCACCCGCTGGTTCTCGGAACCTGAGGAGTGGGGCTTAAGGCGGAAATATAGTCTGCAACTCTCCCGGAAGGAGAGAAACGTCTTACGGTCCCCTGAAAACCGGTCAGGTAACTTGAGGTCGGGTTCTAGAGGTGAGGTGGTGCGCCCAACCCTTTGGGCCAGGGCCTGGACCTGTAGGGAGAGGCCCTGCATCTGCTGGGTCAGGGTCTCAAGGGGGTCCATGATAGCGACAGCGTAGGAGAAATGGTAGACTAGGTAAGGGCTTGTTATTCTGTGGTGGCAGGAAGGAGGTGAAGGGAAAGTGAGCCCTAATCTACCCACCGCCCTGTCCCTGCCTACTTGCAACGACCCGCCCTAGGCGACGAGGTACAACTGGGCGGCGGTCCCTACGCTGTCTAAGTGCACAGGAAAACAAACAGGGAACACGCAAGGGAAGGGGCAGTAGCCACGGAACGCCACGAGGAAACGGAGCGGCGAACGAACAGTCAGGACCAGGACGAAGTGAGTAACCCGAGCGGGCACGGAGACAGAAGCAAGCCAGGGGCAAAGCAAAGCAAAGCAAGTCAAGTCAAGGAGAACTGCAGCAAGGCAGAAGCACGGCAGAAGCAGGCTGGAGCAAGCAGCAGTGGGGCCAGGAATCCAAAAGAATAACAAGCAATGAGGAAGAGAAAACTGCAGGTATAAATGGACAGGGGGCGGAGCTAACTCTGACTGACCAGGCCGCGATAGGCTCTCCCACTCCTGAGCCTGCCACCCTGATTGGTGGGAGCCGGTGTCAGTCTAAGAGGTCTGGCCTCAGGTGTCGACTGATTAACCCTGGGAGTCTCCACAGACGTAGTGCCTGGCAGATCCTTTACACATTGCTTGTTGCTTTTACATCCATGTATGGAAGAACCCCGGCAGGCATATGCCAATAAAAAGGGTCAATTTTTGGAGGGCTTGTCAAAAGCCATTGCTTGTTGCTTTTACATCCATGTATGGAAGAACCCCGGCAGGCATCTGCCAAAAACAGGGTCAATTTTTGGAGGGCTTGTCAAAAGCCATTGCTTGTTGCTTTTACATCCATGTATGGAAGAACCCCGGCAGGCATCTGCCAATAAAAAGGGTCAATTTTTGGAGGGCTTGTCAAAAGCCATTGCTTGTTGCTTTTACATTCATGTATGGAAGAACCCCGGCAGGCATCTGCCAAAAAAATGGGTCAATTTTTGGAGGGCTTGTCAAAAGCTATTGCTTGTTGCTTTTACATCTATGTATGGAAGAACCCCGGCAGGCATCTGCCAAAAAAAAGGGTCAATTTTTGGATGGCTTGTCAAAAGCCATTGCTTGTTGCTTTTACATCCATGTATGGAAGAACCCCGGCAGGCATCTGCCAATAAAAAGGGTCAATTTTTGGAGGGCTTGTCAAAAGCCATTGCTTTTTGCTTTTACATCTATGTATGGAAGAACCCCGACAGGCATCTGCCAATAAAAAGGGTCAATTTTTGGAGGGCTTGTCAAAAGCCATTGCTTGTTGCTTTTACATTCATGTATGGAAGAACCCCGGCAGGCATCTGCCAAAAAAAGGGTCAATTTTTGGAGGGCTTGTCAAAAGCCATTGCTTGTTGCTTTTACATCCATGTATGGAAGAACCCCGGCAGGCATCTGCCAAAAAAAAGGGTCAATTTTTGGAGGGCTTGTCAAAAGCCATTGCTTGTTGCTTTTACATTCATGTATGGAAGAACCCCCGGCAGGCATCTGCCCAAAAAAGGGTCAATTTTTGGAGGGCTTGTCAAAAGCCATTGCTTGTTGCTTTTACATTCATGTATGGAAGAACCCCGGCAGGCATCTGCCAAAAAAAAGGGTCAATTTTTGGAGGGCTTGTCAAAAGCCATTGCTTGTTGCTTTTACATCTATGTATGGAAGAACCCCGGCAGGCATCTGCCAAAAAAAAGGGTCAATTTTTGGATGGCTTGTCAAAAGCCATTGCTTGTTGCTTTTACATCCATGTATGGAAGAACCCCGGCAGGCATCTGCCAATAAAAAGGGTCAATTTTTGGAGGGCTTGTCAAAAGCCATTGCTTGTTGATTTTACATTCATGTATGGAAGAACCCCGGCAGGCATCTGCAAAAAAAAAGGGTCAATTTTTGGAGGGCTTGTCAAAACCCATTGCTTGTTGCTTTTACATCCATGTATGGAAGAACCCCGGCAGGCATCTGCCAATAAAAAGGGTCAATTTTTGGAGGGCTTGTCAAAAGCCATTGCTTGTTGCTTTTACATCTATGTATGGAAGAACCCCGGCAGGCATCTGTCAAAAAAAAGGGTAAATTTTTGGATGGCTTGTCAAAAGCCATTGCTTGTTGCTTTTAGATCCATGTATGGAAGAACCCCGGCAGGCATCTGCCACTAAAAAGGGTAAATTTTTGGAGAGCTTGTCAAAAGCCATTGCTTGTTGCTTATACATCCATGTATGGAAGAACCCCGGCAGGCATCTGCCAAAAAAAGGGTTAATTTTTGGAGGGCTTGTCAAAAGCCATTGCTTGTTGCTTTTACATCCATGTATGGAAGAACCCCGGCAGGCATCTGCCAATAAAAAGGGTCAATTTTTGGAGGGCTTGTCAAAAGTCATTGCTTGTTGCTTTTACATCTATGTATGGAAGAACCCCGGCAGGCATCTGCCAAAAAAAAGGGTACATTTTTGGAGGGCTTGTCAAAAGCCATTGCTTGTTGCTTTTACATCCATGTATGGAAGAACCCCGGCAGGCATCTGCCAATAAAAAGAGTCAATTTTTGGAGGGCTTGTCAAAAGCCATTGCTTGTTGCTTATACATCTATGTATGGAAGAACCCCGGCAGGCATCTGCCAAAAAAAGGGTCAATTTTTGGAGGGCTTGTCAAAAGCCATTGCTTGTTGCTTTTACATTCATGTATGGAAGAACCCCGGCAGGCATCTGCCAAAAAAAAGGGTCAATTTTTGGAGGGCTTGTCAAAAGTCATTGCTTGTTGCTTTTACATCTATGTATGGAAGAACCCCGGAAGGCATCTGCCAAAAAAAAGGGTCAATTTTTGGAGGGCTTGTCAAAAGCCATTGCTTGTTGCTTTTACATCCATGTATGGAAGAACCCCGGCAGGCATCTGCCAATAAAAAGGGTCAATTTTTGGAGGGCTTGTCAAAAGCCATTGCTTGTTGCTTTTACATCCATGTATGGAAGAACCCCGGCAGGCATCTACCAATAAAAAGGGTAAATTTTTGGAGGGCTTGTCAAAAGCCATTGCTTGTTGCTTTTACATACATGTATGGAAGAACCCCGGCAGGCATCTGCCAATAAAAAGGGTAAATTTTTGGAGGGCTTGTCAAAAGCCATTGCTTGTTGCTTTTACATCCATGTATGGAAGAACCCCGGCAGGCATCTACCAATAAAAAGGGTCAATTTTTGGAGGGCTTGTGAAAAGCCATTGCTTGTTGCTTTTACATTTATGTATGGAAGAACCCCGGCAGGCATCTGCCAATAAAAAGGGTCAATTTTTGGAGGGCTTGTCAAAAGCTATTGCTTGTTGCTTTTACATCCATGTATGGAAGAACCCCGGCAGTCATCTGCCACTAAAAAGGGTCAATTTTTGGAGGGCTTGTGAAAAGCCATTGCTTGTTGCTTTTACATCTATGTATGGAAGAACCCCGGCAGGCAAAAAAAAGGGTCAATTTTTGGAGGGCTTGTCAAAAGCCATTGCTTGTTGCTTTTACATCCATGTATGGAAGAACCCCGGCAGGCATCTGCCAATAAAAAGGGTCAATTTTTGGAGGGCTTGTCAAAAGCCATTGCTTGTTGCTTTTACATCCATGTATGGAAGAACCCCGGCAGGCATCTGCCAATAAAAAGGGTCAATTTTTGGAGGGCTTGTCAAAAGCCATTGCTTGTTGCTTTTACATCCATGTATGGAAGAACCCCGGCAGGCATCTGCCAATAAAAAGGGTCAATTTTTGGAGGACTTGTCAAAAGCCATTGCTTGTTGCTTTTACATCCATGTATGGAAGAACCCCGGCAGGCATCTGCCACTAAAAAGGGTCATTTTTTGGAGGGCTTGTCAAAAGCCATTGCTTGTTGCTTTTACATCTATGTATGGAAGAACCCCGGCAGGCATCTGCCAAAAAAAAGGGTCAATTTTTGGAGGGCTTGTCAAAAGCCAATGCTTGTTGCTTTTACATCTATGTATGGAAGAACCCCGGCAGGCATCTGCCAATAAAAAGGGTCAATTTTTGGAGGGCTTGTGAAAAGCCCCTGCTTGTTGCTTTTACATTCATGTATGGAAGAACCCCGGCAGGCATCTGCCAATAAAAGGGGTAAATTTTTGGAGGGCTTGTCAAAAGCCATTGCTTGTTGCTTTTACATCCATGTATGGAAGAACCCCGGCAGGTATCTTCCAATAAAAGGGGTAAATTTTGGGAGGGCTTGTCACAAGCCATTGCTTGTTGCTTTTACATCCATGTATGGAAGAACCCCGGCAGGCATCTGCCAATAAAAAGGGTAAATTTTTGGAGGGCTTGTCAAAAGCCATTGCTTGTTGCTTTTACATCTATGTATGGAAGAACCCCGGCAGGCATCTGCCAAAAAAAAGGGTCCATTTTTGGAGGGCTTGTCAAAAGCCATTGCTTGTTGCTTTTACATCCATGTATGGAAGAACCCCGGCAGGCATCTGCCAAAAAAAAGGGTAAATTTTTGGAGGGCTTGTCAAAAGCCAATGCTTGTTGCTTTTACATCTATGTATGGAAGAACCCCGGCAGGCATCTGCCAATAAAAAGGGTCAATTTTTGGAGGGCTTGTGAAAAGCCCCTGCTTGTTGCTTTTACATTCATGTATGGAAGAACCCCGGCAGGTATCTTCCAATAAAAGGGGTAAATTTTTGGAGGGCTTGTCAAAAGCCATTGCTTGTTGCTTTTACATCTATGTATGGAAGAACCCCGGCAGGCATCTGACAATAAAAGGGGTAAATTTTTGGAGGGCTTGTCAAAAGCCATTGCTTGTTGCTTTTACATCCATGTATGGAAGAACCCCGGCAGGTATCTTCCAATAAAAGGGGTAAATTTTTGGAGGGCTTGTCAAAAGCCATTGCTTGTTGCTTTTACATCCATGTATGGAAGAACCCCGGCAGGCATCTGCCAATAAAAAGGGTCAATTTTTGGAGGGCTTGTCAAAAGCCATTGCTTGTTGCTTTTACATCCATGTATGGAAGAACCCCGGCAGGCATCTGCCACTAAAAAGGGTCAATTTTTGGAGGGCTTGTGAAAACCCATTGCTTGTTGCTTTTACATCTATGTATGGAAGAACCCCGGCAGGCATCTGCCAAAAAAAAGGGTCAATTTTTGGAGGGCTTGTCAAAAGCCATTGCTTGTTGCTTTTACATCCATGTATGGAAGAACCCCGGCAGGCATCTGCCACTAAAAAGGGTCAATTTTTGGAGGGCTTGTCAAAAGCCATTGCTTGTTGCTTTTACATCCATGTATGGAAGAACCCCGGCAGGTATCTGCCAATAAAAAGGGTCAATTTTTGGAGGGCTTGTCAAAAGCCATTGCTTGTTGCTTTTAAATCCATGTATGGAAGAACCCCGGCAGGCATCCGCCAATAAAAAGGGTCAATTTTTGGAGGGCTTGTCAAAAGCCATTGCTTGTTGCTTTTACATCCATGTATGGAAGAACCCCGGCAGGCATCTGCCAATAAAAAGGGTCAATTTTTGGAGGGCTTGTCAAAAGCCATTGCTTGTTGCTTTTACATCTATGTATGGAAGAACCCCGGCAGGCATCTGCCAAAAAAAAGGGTCCATTTTTGGAGGGCTTGTCAAAAGCCATTGCTTGTTGCTTTTACATCCATGTATGGAAGAACCCCGGCAGGCATCTGCCAAAAAAAAGGGTAAATTTTTGGAGGGCTTGTCAAAAGCCAATGCTTGTTGCTTTTACATCTATGTATGGAAGAACCCCGGCAGGCATCTGCCAATAAAAAGGGTCAATTTTTGGAGGGCTTGTGAAAAGCCCCTGCTTGTTGCTTTTACATTCATGTATGGAAGAACCCCGGCAGGTATCTTCCAATAAAAGGGGTAAATTTTTGGAGGGCTTGTCAAAAAGCCATTGCTTGTTGCTTTTACATCTATGTATGGAAGAACCCCGGCAGGCATCTGACAATAAAAGGGGTAAATTTTTGGAGGGCTTGTCAAAAAGCCATTGCTTGTTGCTTTTACATCCATGTATGGAAGAACCCCGGCAGGTATCTTCCAATAAAAGGGGTAAATTTTTGGAGGGCTTGTCAAAAAGCCATTGCTTGTTGCTTTTACATCCATGTATGGAAGAACCCCGGCAGGCATCTGCCAATAAAAAGGGTCAATTTTTGGAGGGCTTGTCAAAAGCCATTGCTTGTTGCTTTTACATCCATGTATGGAAGAACCCCGGCAGGCATCTGCCACTAAAAAGGGTCAATTTTTGGAGGGCTTGTGAAAACCCATTGCTTGTTGCTTTTACATCTATGTATGGAAGAACCCCGGCAGGCATCTGCCAAAAAAAAGGGTCAATTTTGGAGGGCTTGTCAAAAGCCATTGCTTGTTGCTTTTACATCCATGTATGGAAGAACCCCGGCAGGCATCTGCCACTAAAAAGGGTCAATTTTTGGAGGGCTTGTCAAAAGCCATTGCTTGTTGCTTTTACATCCATGTATGGAAGAACCCCGGCAGGTATCTGCCAATAAAAAGGGTCAATTTTTGGAGGGCTTGTCAAAAGCCATTGCTTGTTGCTTTTAAATCCATGTATGGAAGAACCCCGGCAGGCATCCGCCAATAAAAAGGGTCAATTTTTGGAGGGCTTGTCAAAAGCCATTGCTTGTTGCTTTTACATCCATGTATGGAAGAACCCCGGCAGGCATCTGCCAATAAAAAGGGTCAATTTTTGGAGGGCTTGTGAAAAGCCATTGCTTGTTGCTTTTACATTCATGTATGGAAGAACCCCGGCAGGCATCTGCCAATAAAAAAGGTCAATTTTTGGAGGGCTTGTCAAAAGCCATTGCTTGTTGCTTTTACATCCATGTATGGAAGAACCCCGGCAGGCATCTGCCACTAAAAAGGGTCAATTTTTGGAGGGCTTGTCAAAAGCCATTGCTTGTTGCTTTTACATCCATGTATGGAAGAACCCCGGCAGGCATCTGCCAATAAAAAGGGTCAATTTTTGGAGGGCTTGTCAAAAGCCATTGCTTGTTGCTTTTACATCCATGTATGGAAGAACCCCGGCAGGCATCTGCCAATAAAAAGGGTCAATTTTTGGAGGGCTTGTCAAAAGCCATTGCTTGTTGCTTTTACATCCATGTATGGAAGAACCCCGGCAGGCATCTGCCACTAAAAAGGGTCAATTTTTGGAGGGCTTGTCAAAAGCCATTGCTTGTTGCTTTTACATCCATGTATGGAAGAACCCCGGCAGGTATCTGCCAATAAAAAGGGTCAATTTTTGGAGGGCTTGTCAAAAGCCATTGCTTGTTGCTTTTAAATCCATGTATGGAAGAACCCCGGCAGGCATCCGCCAATAAAAAGGGTCAATTTTTGGAGGGCTTGTCAAAAGCCATTGCTTTTTGCTTTTACATCTATGTATGGAAGAACCCCGGCAGGCATCTGCCAAAAAAAAGGGTCCATTTTTGGAGGGCTTGTCAAAAACCATTGCCTGTTGCTTTTACATCTATGTATGGAAGAACCCCGGCAGGCATCTGCCAAAAAAAAGGGTAAATTTTTGGAGGGCTTGTCAAAAGCCATTGCTTGTTGCTTTACATCCATGTATGGAAGAACCCCGGCAGGCATCTGCCAAAAAAAAGGGTCAATTTTTGGAGGGCTTGTCAAAAGCCATTGCTTGTTTCTTTTACATCCATGTATGGAAGAACCCCGGCAGGCATCTGCCAATAAAAAGGGTCAATTTTTGGAGGGCTTGTCAAAAGCCATTGCTTGTTGCTTTTACATCCATGTATGGAAGAACCCCGGCAGGCATCTGCCAAAAAAAAGGGTAAATTTTTGGAGGGCTTGTCAAAAGCCATTGCTTGTTGCTTTTACATCCATGTATGGAAGAACCCCGGCAGGCATCTGCCAATAAAAGGGGTACATTTTTGGAGGGCTTGTCAAAAGCCATTGCTTGTTGCTTTTACATCCATGTATGGAAGAACCCCGGCAGGCATCTGGCAATAAAAAGGGTAAATTTTTGGAGGGCTTGTGAAAAGCCATTGCTTGTTGCTTCTACATTCATGTATGGAAGAACCCCGGCAGGCATCTGCCAATAAAAGGGGTACATTTTTGGAGGGCTTGTCAAAAGCCATTGCTTGTTGCTTTTACATCCATGTATGGAAGAACCCCGGCAGGCATCTGCCAATAAAAGGGGTACATTTTTGGAGGGCTTGTCAAAAGCCATTGCTTGTTGCTTTTACATCCATGTATGGAAGAACCCCGGCAGGCATCTGCCAATAAAAGGGTACATTTTTGGAGGGCTTGTCAAAAGCCATTGCTTGTTGCTTTTACATCCATGTATGGAAGAACCCCGGCAGGCATCTGCCAATAAAAGGGGTACATTTTTGGAGGGCTTGTCAAAAGCCATTGCTTGTTGCTTTTACATCCATGTATGGAAGAACCCCGGCAGGCATCTGCCAATAAAAAGGGTAAATTTTTGGAGGGCTTGTCAAAAGCCATTGCTTGTTGCTTTTACATCCATGTATGGAAGAACCCCGGCAGGCATCTGCCAATAAAAAGGGTCAATTTTTGGAGGGCTTGTGAAAAGCCATTGCTTGTTGCTTTTACATTCATGTATGGAAGAACCCCGGCAGGCATCTGCCAATAAAAAAGGTCAATTTTTGGAGGGCTTGTCAAAAGCCATTGCTTGTTGCTTTTACATCCATGTATGGAAGAACCCCGGCAGGCATCTGCCAATAAAAAGGGTACATTTTTGGAGGGCTTGTCAAAAGCCATTGCTTGTTGCTTTTACATCTATGTATGGAAGAACCCCGGCAGGCATCTGCCAATAAAAAGGGTCAATTTTTGGAGGGCTTGTCAAAAGTCATTGCTTGTTGCTTTTACATTCATGTATGGAAGAACCCCGGCAGGCATCTGCCAATAAAAAGGGTCAATTTTTGGAGGGCTTGTCAAAAGCCATTGCTTGTTGCTTTTACATCCATGTATGGAAGAACCCCGGCAGGCATCTGCCAATAAAAGGGGTAAATTTTTGGAGGGCTTGTCAAAAGCCATTGCTTGTTGCTTTTACATCCATGTATGGAAGAACCCCGGCAGGCATCTGCCAATAAAAGGGGTACATTTTTGGAGGCCTTGTCGAAAGCCATTGCTTGTTGCTTTTACATCCATGTATGGAAGAACCCCGGCAGGCATCTGCCAATAAAAAGGGTCAATTTTTGGAGGGCTTGTCAAAAGCCATTGCTTGTTGCTTTTACATCCATGTATGGAAGAACCCCGGCAGGCATCTGCCAATAAAAAGGGTCAATTTTTGGAGGGCTTGTGAAAAGCCATTGCTTGTTGCTTTTACATCTATGTATGGAAGAACCCGGCAGGCAAAAAAAAGGGTCAATTTTTGGAGGGCTTGTCAAAAGCCATTGCTTGTTGCTTTTACATCCATGTATGGAAGAACCCCGGCAGGCATCTGCCAATAAAAAGGGTCAATTTTTGGAGGGCTTGTCAAAAGCCATTGCTAGTTGCTTTTACATCTATGTATGGAAGAACCCCGGCAGGCATCTGCCAATAAAAAGGGTCAATTTTTGGAGGGCTTGTGAAAAGCCATTGCTTGTTGCTTTTACATCTATGTATGGAAGAACCCCGGCAGGCATCTGCCAATAAAAAGGGTCAATTTTTGGAGGGCTTGTCAAAAGCCATTGCTTGTTGCTTTTACATCTATGTATGGAAGAACCCCGGCAGGCATCTGCCAATAAAAAGGGTCAATTTTTGGAGGGCTTGTGAAAAGCCCCTGCTTGTTGCTTTTACATTCATGTATGGAAGAACCCCGGCAGGCATCTGCCAATAAAAGGGGTAAATTTTTGGAGGGCTTGTCAAAAGCCATTGCTTGTTGCTTTTACATCCATGTATGGAAGAACCCCGGCAGGTATCTTCCAATAAAAGGGGTACATTTTTGGAGGGCTTGTCAAAAGCCATTGCTTGTTGCTTTTACATCCATGTATGGAAGAACCCCGGCAGGTATCTTCCAATAAAAGGGGTAAATTTTTGGAGGGCTTGTCAAAAGCCATTGCTTGTTGCTTTTACAGCCATGTATGGAAGAACCCCGGCAGGCATCTGCCAATAAAAAGGGTCAATTTTTGGAGGGCTTGTCAAAAGCCATTGCTTGTTGCTTTTACATCCATGTATGGAAGAACCCCGGCAGGCATCTGCCACTAAAAAGGGTCAATTTTTGGAGGGCTTGTGAAAAGCCATTGCTTGTTGCTTTTACATCTATGTATGGAAGAACCCCGGCAGGCAAAAAAAAGGGTCAATTTTTGGAGGGCTTGTCAAAAGCCATTGCTTGTTGCTTTTACATCCATGTATGGAAGAACCCCGGCAGGCATCTGCCAATAAAAAGGGACAATTTTTGGAGGGCTTGTCAAAAGCCATTGCTTGTTGCTTTTACATTCATGTATGGTAGAACCCCGGCAGGCATCTGCCAAAAAAAGGGTAGATTTTTGGAGGGCTTGTCAAAAGCCATTGCTTGTTGCTTTTACATCCATGTATGGAAGAACCCCGGCAGGCATCTGCCAATAAAAAGGGTCAATTTTTGGAGGGCTTGTCAAAAGCCATTGCTTGTTGCTTTTACATCTATGTATGGAAGAACCCCGGCAGGCATCTGCCAAAAAAAAGGGTCAATTTTTGGAGGGCTTGTCAAAAGCCATTGCTTGTTGCTTTTACATCTATGTATGGAAGAACCCCGGCAGTCATCTGCCAAAAAAAAGGGTACATTTTTGGAGGGCTTGTCAAAAGCCATTGCTTGTTGCTTTTACATCCATGTATGGAAGAACCCCGGCAGGCATCTTCCAATTAAAAGGGTCAATTTTTGGAGGGCTTGTCAAAAGCCATTGCTTGTTGCTTTTACATCTATGTATGGAAGAACCCCGGCAGGCATCTGCCAATTAAGAGGGTCAATTTTTGGAGGGCTTGTCAAAAGCCATTGCTTGTTGCTTTTACATCCATGTATGGAAGAACCCCGGCAGGCATCTGCCAAAAAAAGTGTACATTTTTGGAGGGCTTGTCAAAAGTCATTGCTTGTTGCTTTTACATCCATGTATGGAAGAACCCCGGCAGGCATCTGCCAATAAAAAGGGTAAATTTTTGGAGGGCTTGTCAAAAGCCAATGCTTGTTGCTTTTACATCTATGTATGGAAGAACCCCGGCAGGCATCTGCCAATAAAAAGGGTCAATTTTTGGAGGGCTTGTCAAAAGCCATTGCTTGTTGCTTTTACATCCATGTATGGAAGAACCCCGGCAGGCATCTGGCAATAAAAAGGGTAAATTTTTGGAGGGCTTGTGAAAAGCCATTGCTTGTTGCTTCTACATTCATGTATGGAAGAACCCCGGCAGGCATCTGCCAATAAAAGGGGTAAATTTTTGGAGGGCTTGTCAAAAGCCATTGCTTGTTGCTTTTACATCCATGTATGGAAGAACCCCGGCAGGTATCTTCCAATAAAAGGGGTAAATTTTTGGAGGGCTTGTCAAAAGCCATTGCTTGTTGCTTTTACATCCATGTATGGAAGAACCCCGGCAGGTATCTTCCAATAAAAGGGGTAAATTTTTGGAGGGCTTGTCAAAAGCCATTGCTTGTTGCTTTTACATCCATGTATGGAAGAACCCCGGCAGGTATCTTCCAATAAAAGGGGTAAATTTTTGGAGGGCTTGTCAAAAGCCATTGCTTGTTGCTTTTACATCCATGTATGGAAGAACCCCGGCAGGCATCGGCCAATAAAAAGGGTCAATTTTTGGAGGGCTTGTCAAAAGCCATTGCTTGTTGCTTTTACATCCATGTATGGAAGAACCCCGGCAGGCATCTGCCACTAAAAAGGGTCAATTTTTGGAGGGCTTGTGAAAAGCCATTGCTTGTTGCTTTTACATCTATGTATGGAAGAACCCCGGCAGGCAAAAAAAAGGGTCAATTTTTGGAGGGCTTGTCAAAAGCCATTGCTTGTTGCTTTTACATCCATGTATGGAAGAACCCCGGCAGGCATCTGCCAATAAAAAGGGACAATTTTTGGAGGGCTTGTCAAAAGCCATTGCTTGTTGCTTTTACATTCATGTATGGTAGAACCCCGGCAGGCATCTGCCAAAAAAAGGGTAGATTTTTGGAGGGCTTGTCAAAAGCCATTGCTTGTTGCTTTTACATGCATGTATGGAAGAACCCCGGCAGGCATCTGCCAATAAAAAGGGTCAATTTTTGGAGGGCTTGTCAAAAGCCATTGCTTGTTGCTTTTACATCTATGTATGGAAGAACCCCGGCAGGCATCTGCCAAAAAAAAGGGTCAATTTTTGGAGGGCTTGTCAAAAGCCATTGCTTGTTGCTTTTACATCTATGTATGGAAGAACCCCGGCAGTCATCTGCCAAAAAAAAGGGTCAATTTTTGGAGGGCTTGTCAAAAGCCATTGCTTGTTGCTTTCACATCCATGTATGGAAGAACCCCGGCAGGCATCTTCCAATTAAAAGGGTCAATTTTTGGAGGGCTTGTCAAAAGTCATTGCTTGTTGCTTTTACATCTATGTATGGAAGAACCCCGGCAGGCATCTGCCAAAAAAGGGTCAATTTTTGGAGGGCTTGTCAAAAGCCATTGCTTGTTGCTTTTACATCCATGTATGGAAGAACCCCGGCAGGCATCTGCCAATAAAAAGGGTACATTTTTGGAGGGCTTGTCAAAAGCCATTGCTTGTTGCTTTTACATCTATGTATGGAAGAACCCCGGCAGGCATCTGCCAATAAAAAGGGTACATTTTTGGAGGGCTTGACAAAAGCCATTGCTTGTTGCTTTTACATCTATGTATGGAAGAACCCCGGCAGGCATCTGCCAATAAAAAGGGACAATTTTTGGAGGGCTTGTCAAAAGCCATTGCTTGTTGCTTTTACATCCATGTATGGAAGAACCCCGGCAGGCATCTGCCAATAAAAAGGGTCAATTTTTGGAGGGCTTGTCAAAAGCCATTGCTTGTTGCTTTTACATCCATGTATGGAAGAACCCCGGCAGGCATCTGCCAAAAAAAGGGTACATTTTTGGAGGGCTTGTCAAAAGCCATTGCTTGTTGCTTTTACATCCATGTATGGAAGAACCCCGGCAGGCATCTGCCAATAAAAAGGGTAAATTTTTGGAGGGCTTGTCAAAAGCCATTGCTTGTTGCTTTTACATCTATGTATGGAAGAACCCCGGCAGGCATCTGCCAAAAAAAAGGGTCAATTTTTGGAGGGCTTGTCAAAAGCCATTGCTTGTTGCTTTTACATCTATGTATGGAAGAACCCCGGCAGGCATCTACCAATAAAAAGGGTCAATTTTTGGAGGGCTTGTCAAAAGCCATTGCTTGTTGCTTTTACATTCATGTATGGTAGAACCCCGGCAGGCATCTGCCAAAAAAAGGGTAGATTTTTGGAGGGCTTGTCAAAAGCCATTGCTTGTTGCTTTTACATCTATGTATGGAAGAACCCCGGCAGGACTCTGCCAAAAAAAAGGGTCAATTTTTGGAGGGCTTGTCAAAAGCCATTGCTTGTTGCTTTTACATTCATGTATGGTAGAACCCCGGCAGGCATCTTCCAATTAAAAGGGTCAATTTTTGGAGGGCTTGTCAAAAGCCATTGCTTGTTGCTTTTACATCTATGTATGGAAGAACCCCGGCAGGCATCTGCCAAAAAAAAGGGTCAATTTTTGGAGGGCTTGTCAAAAGCCATTGCTTGTTGCTTTTACATCCATGTATGGAAGAACCCCGGCAGGCATCTGCCAATAAAAAGGGTCAATTTTTGGAGGGCTTGTCAAAAGCCATTGCTTGTTGCTTTTACATCCATGTATGGAAGAACCCCGGCAGGCATCTGCCAATAAAAAGGGTCAATTTTTGGAGGGCTTGTCAAAAGCCATTGCTTGTTGCTTTTACATCTATGTATGGAAGAACCCCGGCAGGCATCTGCCACTAAAAAGGGTCAATTTTTGGAGGGCTTGTCAAAAGCCATTGCTTGTTGCTTTTACATCCATGTATGGAAGAACCCCGGCAGGCATCTGCCAATAAAAAGGGTACATTTTTGGAGGGCTTGACAAAAGCCATTGCTTGTTGCTTTTACATCTATGTATGGAAGAACCCCGGCAGGCATCTGCCAAAAAAAAGGGTCCATTTTTGGAGGGCTTGTCAAAAGCCATTGCTTGTTGCTTTTACATCCATGTATGGAAGAACCCCGGCAGGCATCTGCCAAAAAAAAGGGTCAATTTTTGGAGGGCTTGTCAAAAGCCATTGCTTGTTGCTTTTACATCCATGTATGGAAGAACCCCGACAGGCATCTGCCAAAAAAAGGGTAAATTTTTGGAGGGCTTGTCAAAAGCCATTGCTTGTTGCTTTTACATCCATGTATGGAAGAACCCCGGCAGGCATCTGCCAATAAAAAGGGTCAATTTTTGGAGGGCTTGTCAAAAGCCATTGCTTGTTGCTTTTACATCTATCTATGGAAGAACCCCGGCAGGCATCTGCCAATAAAAAGGGTCAATTTTTGGAGGGCTTGTCAAAAGCCATTGCTTGTTGCTTTTACATCTATGTATGGAAGAACCCCGGCAGGCATCTGCCACTAAAAAGGGTAAATTTTTGGAGGGCTTGTCAAAAGCCATTGCTTGTTGCTTTTACATCTATGTATGGAAGAACCCCGGCAGGCATCTGCCAAAAAAAGGGTCAATTTTTGGAGGGCTTGTCAAAAGCCATTGCTGGTTGCTTTTACATCCATGTATGGAAGAACCCCGGCAGGCATCTGCCAATAAAAAGGGTCAATTTTTGGAGGGCTTGTGAAAAGCCATTGCTTGTTGCTTTTACATCTATGTATGGAAGAACCCCGGCAGGCATCTGCCAATAAAAAGGGACAGTTTTTGGAGGGCTTGTCAAAAGCCATTGCTTGTTGCTTTTACATCTATGTATGGAAGAACCCCGGCAGGCATCTGCCAATAAAAAGGGTCAATTTTTGGAGGGCTTGTCAAAAGCCATTGCTTGTTGCTTTTACATCTATGTATGGAAGAACCCCGGCAGGCATCTGCCAATAAAAAGGGACAGTTTTTGGAGGGCTTGTCAAAAGCCATTGCTTGTTGCTTTTACATCTATGTATGGAAGAACCCCGGCAGGCATCTGCCAATAAAAAGGGTCAATTTTTGGAGGGCTTGTGAAAAGCCATTGCTTGTTGCTTTTACATTCATGTATGGAAGAACCCCGGCAGGCATCTGCCAAAAAAAGGGTCAATTTTTGGAGGGCTTGTCAAAAGCCATTGCTTGTTGCTTTTACATCCATGTATGGAAGAACCCCGGCAGGCATCTGCCAATAAAAAGGGTCAATTTTTGGAGGGCTTGTCAAAAGCCATTGCTTGTTGCTTTTACATCCATGTATGGAAGAACCCCGGCAGGCATCTGCCAATAAAAAGGGTAAATTTTTGGAGGGCTTGTCAAAAGCCATTGCTTGTTGCTTTTACATCTATGTATGGAAGAACCCCGGCAGGCATCCGCCAATAAAAAGGGACAATTTTTGGAGGGCTTGTCAAAAGCTATTGCTTGTTGCTTTTACATCTATGTATGGAAGAACCCCGGCAGGCATCTGCCAATAAAAAGGGTCAATTTTTGGAGGGCTTTTCAAAAGCCATTGCTTTTTGCTTTTACATCTATGTATGGAAGAACCCCGGCAGGCATCTGCCACTAAAAAGGGTAAAATTTTTGGAGGGCTTGTCAAAACCCATTGCTTATTGCTTTTACATCTATGTATGGAAGAACCCCGGCAGGCATCTGCCAATAGAAAGGGTAAATTTTTGGAGGGCTTGTGAAAAGCCATTGCTTGTTGCTTTTACATTCATGTATGGAAGAACCCCGGCAGGCATCTGCCAATAAAAGGGGTAAATTTTTGGAGGGCTTGTCAAAAGCCATTGCTTGTTGCTTTTACATCCATGTATGGAAGAACCCCGGCAGGCATCTGCCAATAAAAAGGGTCAATTTTTGGAGGGCTTGTCAAAAGCCATTGCTTGTTGCTTTTACATTCATGTATGGTAGAACCCCGGCAGGCATCTGCCAAAAAAAGGGTACATTTTTGGAGGGCTTGTCAAAAGCCATTGCTTGTTGCTTTTACATCCATGTATGGAAGAACCCCGGCAGGCATCTGCCAATAAAAAGGGTCAATTTTTGGAGGGCTTGTCAAAAGCCATTGCTTTTTGCTTTTACATCTATGTATGGAAGAACCCCGGCAGGCATCTGCCACTAAAAAGGGTCAATTTTTGGAGGGCTTGTCAAAAGCCATTGCTTGTTGCATTTACATCCATGTATGGTAGAACCCCGGCAGGCATCTGCCAATAAAAAGGGTCAATTTTTGGAGGGCTTGTCAAAAGCCATTGCTTGTTGCTTTTACATCCATGTATGGAAGAACCCCGGCAGGCATCTGCCAATAAAAAGGGTAAATTTTTGGAGGGCTTGTCAAAAGCCATTGCTTGTTGCTTTTACATTAATTTATGGAAGAACCCCGGCAGGCATCTGTCAATAAAAAGGGTCAATTTTTGGAGGGCTTGTCAAAAGCCATTGCTTGTTGCTTTTACATCTATGTATGGAAGAACCCCGGCAGGCATCTGCCAAAAAAAGGGTCAATTTTTGGAGGGCTTGTCAAAAGCCATTGCTTGTTGCTTTTATATCCATGTATGGAAGAACCCCGGCAGGCATCTGCCACTAAAAAGGGTACATTTTTGGGGGGCTTGTCAAAAGCCATTGCTTGTTGCTTTTACATCCATGTATGGAAGAACCCCGGCAGGCATCTGCCACTAAAAGGGGTCAATTTTTGGAGGGCTTGTCAAAAGCCATTGCTTGTTGCTTTTACATCTATGTATGGAAGAACCCCGGCAGGCATCTGCCAAAAAAAAGGGTCAATTTTTGGAGGGCTTGTCAAAAGCCATTGCTTGTTGCTTTTACATCCATGTATGGAAGAACCCCGGCAGGCATCTGCCACTAAAAAGGGTAAAGTTTTGGAGGGCTTGTCAAAAGCCATTGCTTGTTGCTTTTACATCTATGTATGGAAGAACCCCGGCAGGCATCTGCCAAAAAAAGGGTAAATTTTTGGAGGGCTTGTCAAAAGCCATTGCTTGTTGCTTTTACAACTATGTATGGAAGAACCCCGGCAGGCATCTGCCAATAGAAAGGGTCAATTTTTGGAGGGCTTGTGAAAAGCCATTGCTTGTTGCTTTTACATTCATGTATGGAAGAACCCCGGCAGGCATCTGCCAATAAAGGGGGTAAATTTTTGGAGGGCTTGTCAAAAGCCAT
This sequence comes from Rhinoderma darwinii, assembly GCF_050947455.1. NCBI lineage: Eukaryota > Metazoa > Chordata > Amphibia > Anura > Rhinodermatidae > Rhinoderma > Rhinoderma darwinii. The sequence continues at coordinate 440,266 of NW_027461708.1, forward strand.
TGCTTGTTGCTTTTACATCCATGTATGGAAGAACCCCGGCAGGCATCTGCCAATAAAAAGGGTCCATTTTTGGAGGGCTTGTCAAAAGCCATTGCTTGTTGCTTTTACATCTATCTATGGAAGAACCCCGGCAGGCATCTGCCACTAAAAAGGGTCAATTTTTGGAGGGCTTGTCAAAAGCCATTGCTTGTTGCTTTTACATCCATGTATGGAAGAACCCCGGCAGGCATCTGCCACTAAAAAGGGTCAATTTTTGGAGGGCTTGTCAAAAGCCATTGCTTGTCGCTTTTACATCTATGTATGGAAGAACCCCGGCAGGCATCTGCCAAAAAAAGGGTACATTTTTGGAGGGCTTGTGAAAAGCCATTGCTTGTTGCTTTTACAACTATGTATGGAAGAACCCCGGCAGGCATCTGCCAAAAGAAAGGGTCAATTTTTGGAGGGCTTGTGAAAAGCCATTGCTTGTTGCTTTTACATCTATGTATGGAAGAACCCCGGCAGGCATTTGCCAAAAAAAAGGGTCAATTTTTGGAGGGCTTGTCAAAAGCCATTGCTTGTTGCTTTTACATCTATGTATGGAAGAACCCCGGCAGGCATCTGCCAAAAAAAGGGTCAATTTTTGGAGGGCTTGTCAAAAGCCATTGCTTGTTGCTTT